>NC_090653.1:245553615-245853615 GCF_040937935.1 Hyperolius riggenbachi | reverse complement strand
AACAGGTACTGGGTAGTTAGATGCAGTGAGCTGGGTTCACTCAACACAAAGCTAGGTATATGCAGTGATGAGGTGGGTTAAGTAAACACAACAGGTACTGGGGTATATGCAGTACTGGGTAGTACAATGTGCAGCTCCCTGTCACACACACAGGCAGTCAGTCACTGAATGTGCTGGGCTGCTGGCAGTGGCACACACACTATCAATTAGCAAGGCTGTGCATGCAACAAAAGTGTCAGAAAAAAAAATGTACAGGTTGAGCTCTGAAAAGAGCTGTTGCTGGGTGCTTTAAAAGCAATATTAATCAGTCAGGAACAAGCAAAGCAGCCTAGAACCTAACTAATCTGTCCCTAAGAGAAAAAGTCTGCAGCAGCTGTCCCTTTCCTCTCTCTAGCAGGCACACGAGTGACTGTAATGGCCGCCGGAGGCTGCCTTATATAAGGGGGGGTGGGGCTCCAGGGCTTACTGTAGCCTGAATGGCTACAATGTGCCTGCTGACTGTGATGCAGAGGGTCAAAGTTGACCCTCATAGTGCATTATGGGGCGAATCGAACTTCCGGAAAAGTTCGCCTGGCGCAGGCGAACGCGAACCCCCAATGTTCGCCTGGAACCGTTCGCCGGCGAACCGTTCGGTACACCTCTAATTAGTAGTAGTAGTAGCAACTAGGTGTATTTGTGACTGATAGAGTGACAGTAGATTGTTAGTTTGAGTGATAGATTGTAGTGTAGTGTGCTAGTACTAGTTGCTGTGTGGAGAGGAGCAGTGCTTTTCAGCGCTGCTAGATTTGGGCGCAGCCAGCGCCGCCATAGACTGTAATGGGAATCAGTCTATAGCGGCGCTCAGTAACGTCGGCTCCGTCAGAAGACGGAGCCGAAGTTGCTTAAAAAGCAGAATAATTCGGCCTCCAGCAATCGCTGGAAGCCGAATTATTTCATTCCCCCACTATCCATGGCGGCCTGGAGGGGGAATAGTAATTAAAACGGCCTGGACTTGTGCAGAAGCAGGATCAGCCATATACCGGCTGTATCCTGCTCCCAAGTCTACCGGCGCCGATTTCAAATGTACTCATATGGAGAGGGTTAGACAGAGCCAGCCAGGCCGCAGGCTTAGTGTTTGACAGAGTGAGAGAGGTGATTGATTAGTTGAGTGTAGTGCAAGGTTTTGTTTTTTGTTTTCTAAGTTCATTTTGTTTTCTTTATTTTGTTTTTTTGATTTATTTTCTTCACCCCCTTATTTTCTGATCTGTTCTGTCGCTCATACCCCTTCCCAAATAAAGTTTGTGGCCCCAAAATAATGGAGCGAGAGCAGCAGAAATTTCCTGACACTCCTAAAAGGAAATGGAGTGATGGTGGTGTTGGTGGATCACGTCAAGTACGTGATCAGGTTGAGGGTGGCAGCAGCAGGAAGCGCTCCCCCCCCCCCCCCGGTCAGAGATGTCTTCCCTGTGTTCGCACGCAGGAAAATGTTGACAGAGCAGGAGGCTAAGAGAGTTGTGGATTATTTAGGTCAGGAACCCTCTACCCAGTCTGAGGAACTTGAAGCTAGTTGCAGCAGCACCGGCCGCCAGGTTCCTCATGACCAGAACCCGACCGCAGCTGCTTCTCTTGACGAGGTTGCTTCCTCCCAGTACTCCCCTCCAGAAGTAAAGCACACCTATGTCGATGAGAGAGATGTACAGAAGGATTGGGAGGAGGCATTGGAGGTCCCAAGAAGTGTTGGGTTCTGTGGTGACAGAAATGGCCCCTGTGTTTTCTTCATCTAGTGTCACCAGTCAACATCACCACCAGTCTACTACAGAGGTGTTTGGTGGCCAGGTGGAGGGTCCAGAAGAGTCACTTATTGAACTGGATGATACTTTGGATGATGAGGCGGCTGATCAGACATGGTCGCCATCTGGTGGGTTAGGCACTAGCAGGCGTGAGCACCTTGGAGAAACAGAGCAGACGGTTGGCCAGAAGCCTGCAAGTGCTTTCCCGTCTGTCGGTACCCGCCACCAATCCAATGCTGAGCATCGAGGTGCTAGAACAGGTCGCTTCGACGTGCATGCACGTCCCGTGCATGGAATTTTTTTTACTGTACTTGAAGAGGATGAATCCAGGGCAGTCTGTTCTGTGTGCCGTAAATCGGTGAGCAGAGGAAAATCGGGCCGCGGGTTCGGCACTTCAAGGCTGATAAGCCATCTGCGCAACCACCACAGACGGGAGTTTGAATATGTAAAACATTTCAATAAGATGGGTGGAGGAAAAGCAGCAGCAACAGGCCCCTCCTCTTCTTTTTCTACTTGTCCGGTCCCTATCCAACCTGCTCAGTCCCATTACACTTCAAATCTCTCTGCATGCCAGGCTGGTAGAGGACTCCAGACCTCGGCAAGCACCTCATCATCACCCTTGAAGGTTTTCTCTGAATCACCAATGTTCCAGCGTCAGGCCTCTGTGCCAGAAATGTTGCAGAGGAAGCGGATGCTCCCTGCAAGTGATCCGTTTGTGGTGAAAAATAATGCGTTCCTGCAAGGCTGTTGGGCCAACAGCTGCTGCCCTACCAGTTTGTGGACTGTGCCCCCTTCCGCAGACTGATGAACAGTGTTGCTCCACAATGGCGGATCCCCAGTCGCCATTATTTTGCCAGGAATTCTATCCCTGCCCTTCACCAGCACATTGTTGAGTGTGTCGGCCGGTCTATGGATCACGCTGACGGTGGCAAGGTGCACTTCACTATGGATGGCTGGAGCAGCAGGCATGGGCAGGGAAAGTATCTAACATTTACCGCCCATTGGGTCACCCTCCATGGTGCTGCTGAGGAGGGTGCAAGATCTGGGGCATCTCAGCTGGTGGTGCCGCCACGTGGGTTGAAGGGGAGGCCTGTTCCACTTCCCTCTGCTACCTGTTCTGTCCAAGGGCAGTCTGCTGTTGCTGAGCCTCCCAGCAAGTGGTCCCGCTCCTACACTGGTCTGCAGCACCATCGATGCCAAGCCGTGCTGAAACTGGAATCCATGGACGAGAACAGGCAAACCGGATCTGTAATCCTTGCAGCCTTACACAATCAGATTCGGCAGTGGCTGACCCCCCGAAAACTGGACACAGGTGTAGTGGTGTCTGATAATGGTGCCAACATGCTGGCCGCCATTTCGGAAGGTGGCTATACCCACTTCCCTTTCTTGGCTCACGTCTTCAACCTTTGAATCCAGAAGTTTTTACAGACTTTTGATTATTTAAAGGACGCTGTGGCCTCAGCGCAAAAAGTGTCAGCCCACATCCGTCGCTCTGCAACTGCCACCGCGACCTTGAAACTGCTGCAGCGCCGCCATAGCCTGCCGCAGCACAGGCTTATTTCCGATTGTCCGACGCGGTGGAACTCCACTCTCCACATGCTGGAAAGGTTGTGGGAGCAGCGCATGGCGGTCAGGCTGTACCTGTCTCAGACATCTTCCACCAGAACAGGGCCACTGTAATACATTACTGGGGACCAGTGGCAGTTGATTCGACAGGTGTGCAAAGTGTTGGAGCCGTTTGAGCAGGCAACAAAAGTGGTCAGTGAGGAGCACTGCAGCATATCAGAGGTGCGCCCTCTTGTTTTCATGTTAGACAAGGCTCTTGACAAACTAAATAGAAAGATGTTGCTCCGTGCACAGGAAAAACTTTATGGTATAAACATGGAGTGCAATTGGCCAATCATTTATGCAACAGTTCCAATCAAGAGAAAAAGAGGCCTTGCACATCCTTTTAAAACTTCACTTTTAATTCAAAAATCCAGTTTTACAGGGATGTGCAAGGCCTCTTTTTCTCTTGATTGAGGCTCTTGACAAACTGCTCGAACAGGGGGAGGAAGCCCTACTGAACAGTAGTCAGTCAAGTTGGGGAGTGAGTGAGCATGCTCCAGTCCGGGATGAGGAGGTCCATTGTCCGGGGGTGGGAAGAAGATTCAGATGATGTGGAGCTGGAGCATGACGACAGATCTGAAAGCCAGGAATAGAGTTGGGCCGAACCTCCGATTTTAGGTTCGCGAACCTGGTTCGCGAACTTCCGCGGAAGGTTCGGTTCGCGTTAAAGTTCGCGAACCGCAATAGACTTCAATGGGGATGCGAACTTTGAAAAAAAAAATAATTATGCTGGCCACAAAAGTGATGGAAAAGATGTTTCAAGGGGTCTAACACCTGGAGGGGGGCATGGCGGAGTGGGATACATGCCAAAAGTCCCGGGGAAAAATCTGGATTTGACGCAAAGCAGCGTTTTAAGGGCAGAAATCACATTGAATGCTAAATGACAGGCCTAAAGTGCTTTCAAACGTCTTGCATGTGTATACATCAATCAGGTAGTGTAATTAAGGTACTGCTTCACACTGACACACCAAACTCGCCGTGTAACGCACCGCAAACAGCTGTTTGTGTAGTGACGGCCGTGCTGGACTGGTGCGCACCATGGCGAGAGTGCAGGTTTTGGTGGCTTTACAGCCCATATGGTCGCCTGGCTGATGTAGCTGAATGACAGAACAGTGACTGTCCAGCTGATCAAATTTGGTCTGACCACAATGAGGCAATGACCTTATTATCGTGGGTGTGCCCCCCGAGACACTCATCTAGGCGCCGGTCATTGCTTCATTGTGATACGCAAGCCCCTTCACCACGGCAAGGTAATGATCACGAAGGGGAATGGGCGCATGTACATGCCTTTTCTGTTGTTGTTGCAGCTGCCCGCAGTGCAGCCAGAAAAATTAGGCAGTCATGTACACGCACCAGAAAAATTATTACAGCGGCCTAAAAAATTCAGCAATCCGCCTGGAGTCCCGGACCCTGTTGGTGGTGGCGGAGAAGGTAGTCAAGCGGCCTGCAGGCAGACATGCTGTGTGGAGGGACTGGGAGCGACTTAGTCTTCTTGGGGCAGGCCAGGCAGCCAGTCACACGGCGTGCAGGCAGAGATGATGTGTGTGCGGGGACTGACTTAGTCTTGGGGCGGGCAGCAGCCCTCCGGGATCCATGCCTCATTCATTTTGATAAAGGTGAGGTACTTAACACTTTTGTGACTTAGGCGACTTCTCTTCTCTGTGACAATGCCTCCAGCTGCGCTGAAGGTCCTTTCTGACAGGACACTTGCGGCAGGGCAGGAGAGAAGTTGGATGGCAAATTGGGACAGCTCTGGCCACAGGTCAAGCCTGCGCACCCAGTAGTTCAAGGGTTCCTCATCGCTGTTCACAGCAGTGTCTACATCCACACTTAAGGCCAGGTAGTCGGCTACCTGCCGTTCCAGGCGTTGGTGGAGGGTGGATACGGCGAGGCGTTGGACTAAAGAACGTCCGCATGTCCGACATCACCATGAGATCGCTGGAGCGTCCTGTCTTTGACTGCGTGGACACGGGAGGAGGATTAGTGGCAGTGGTACCTTGCTGGCGTTGTGCCGTCACATCACCCTTAAAGGCATTGTAAAGCATAGTTGACAGCTGGTTCTGCATGTGCGGCATCCTTTCCACCTTCCGGTGAGTTGGTAACAGGTCCGCCACTTTGTGCCTGTACCGAGGGTCTAGTAGTGTGGCCACCCAGTACAGGTCATTCCCCTTGAGGTTTTTTATACGGGGGTCCCTCAACAGGCAGGACAGCATAAAAGACGACATCTGCACAAAGTCTGATCCAGTACCCTCCATCTCCTCTTGCTCTTCCTCAGTGACGTCAGGTAAGTCAACCTCCTCCCCCCAGCCGCGAACAATACCACGGGAAGGTTGAGCAGCACAAGCCCCTTGCGATCCCTGCTGAGGTTGTTCTCCTGCCGCTGTCCCCTCCTCCTCCTCCCCCAAAGAAACACCTTGCATATCATCCTCTGAGTCTGACTCGTCTTCTGCACACGACTTCTCTTCTTCCTCCTCCTCCCTCCTCTGTGCTGCCGCAGGTGTTGAGGAAACAGCTGGGTCTGATGAAAATTGGTCCCATGCCTGTTCCTGCCGTAACGGTTCCTGGTCACGCTCATTCACAGCTTCATCCGCCACTCTACGCACAGCACGCTCCAAGAAGTAAGCGTAGGGAATTAAGTCGCTGATGGTGCCCTCACTGCGGCTCACCAGGTTGGTCACCTCCTCAAACGGCCGCATGAGCCTGCATGCATTTTCCATCAGTGTCCAGTTGTCGGGCCAGAACATCCCCATCTTCCCAGACTGTTTCATTCTACTGTAGTTGTAGAGGTAGTGGGTCACGGCTTTCTTCTGTTCTAGCAGGCGGGAGAACATGAGCAGGGTCGAGTTCCAGCGAGTCGGGCTATCGCAAATGAGGCGTCTCACCGGCATGTTGTTTTTGCGCTGAATTTCCGCAAAGCGTGCCATGGCTGTGTAAGACCGCCTCAAATGCCCACAGAACTTCCTGGCCTGCTTCAGGACATTCGCTAAGCCAGGGTACTTTGCCACAAATCTTTGAACCACTAGATTCATGACATGTGCCATGCAGGGTATGTGTGTCAGCTTCCCCATATGCAAAGCGGCAAGCAGATTGCTGCCGTTGTCGCACACCATGTTGCCTATCTCCAGGTGGTGCGGGGTCAGCCACTCATCCACCTGTTTCTTAAGAGCAGCCAGGAGAGCTGCTCCAGTGTGACTCTCCGCTTTGAGACAAGACATGTCTAAGATGGCGTGACACCGTCTTACCTGGCATGCAGCATAGGCCCTGCGGAGCTGGGGCTGTGTAGCTGGAGAGGAGAACTGCCACTCAGCCAAGGAGGAGGAGGACAGCGAAGAGCATGTAGCAGGAGGAGAGGAGGTGGCAGGAGGCCTGCCTGCAAGCCGTGGAGGTGTCACAATTTGGTCCGCTGCGCCCTGCTTGCCATCGTTCACCACCAGGTTCACCCAATGGGCTGTGTAGGTAATGTAGCGGCCCTGCCCGTGCTTGGCAGACCAGGCATCCGTGGTCAGGTGTACCCTTGACCCAACGCTCTTCGCAAGAGATGACACCACTTGCCTCTCAACTTCACGGTGCAGTTGGGGTATGGCCTTTCTCGAAAAATAAGTGCGGCCTGGCATCTTCCACTGCGGTGTTCCGATGGCCACAAATTTACGGAAGGCCTCAGAGTCCACCAGCCGGTATGGTAACAGCTGCCGAGCTAACAGTTCCGCCACGCCAGCTGTCAGACGCCGGGCAAGGGGGTGACTGGCCGAAATTGGCTTCTTCCGCTCAAACATTTCCTTCACGGACACCTGACTGCTGCTGTGGGCAGAGGAGCAGGAACCGCTCAAGGGCAGAGGCGGAGTGGAGGAGGGTGCCTGTGAAGGTGGAAGGGAGAAAGTGGCAGAAGCAGATAATGCACCTGATGGAGGAGGAAGAGGAGAAGGAGGGTGGCTTTGCTTTTGTGTGCTGCTGCTGCTTTTGCTCAGGTGGCCATCCCATTGCTGTTTGTGCCTTTTCTCCAGGTGCCTTCGTAAGGCACTTGTCCCTACGTGAGTGTTGGCCTTTCCACGGCTCAATTTTTGTTGGCAGAGCGAACAGATGGCTTTGGTCCGATCTGAGGCACACACATTAAAACATTTCCACACCGCTGAGCCACCCTGGGATGTGGGCACTATGGGGACCTCAGCAGCTGATGCTGAAGGGCAAGTTGGCTGGCTGTACAAAGGTGGCGATACATGGTGCCGGACTCTGCCACCAGCTGTTTCTGACGAAGAGCTGCCCCAGCTTCTTTCAGCAACTTCTCTCCTCCTACTACTCTCTGACTCCCCCTCTGAACTGTCCCCCTCTTCATCTCCTCTATTGGGAACATACAGAGGATCCCTATTACCGTCATCATCGTAGTCATCCTGCCCAGTTTTGCTTGCCTCAGACAAATCCAAACTTGCACCATCAGTAGGTCCTTCATCCTCCTGACACGTTACATCCATAGTGTTGCCGCGTAACTCAGACATATGAGCTGGTAAAAATTCATCTGGCTGTAACAACAATGGCTGTGCATCAGTGATTTCACCACTAAATAATTCTTGCGAAGTGTCAAATGCAGCGGAAGTGGTGCTAGTAGTAGCGCTGGTGGCTGAGCAAGATGAGGTGTTCTGTGTCGCTAAATACTCAACCACGTCCTGACAATCTTGGGAGGTGATGGGACGTGCCTTCTTCCGAGCACTGTACTGTGGGCCAGGTCCACACGAAATTACATTTACACGACCTCGCGCAGACCTGCCGGGTGGCCTTCCTCTGGCTCTGGCACTACCTCTTCCTCTACCTGTTTTGTCCATATCGGGTATGCACGGAGTGGTATATCACACTGCGTGCACTCACGTAGGTAGGTGGGTTCACTTAACTGCACAGGTATGCGCACTGATGCGGTGGGTTCATTGAACAGAACAGGTATACAGTGGCGGGTTCACAGAACAGGTATGCAGTGGCAGGTTCACTGAACACAACAGGTATGCAGTGGCGGGTTCACTTAACAGGTATACAGTGGCGGGTCCACTGAACAGAACAGGTATGCAGTGGCGGGTTCACTAAACAGAACAGGTATACAGTGGCGGGTTCACTAAACAGAACAGGTATACAGTGGCGGGTTCACAGAACAGGTATGCAGTGGCAGGTTCACTGAACACAACAGGTATGCAGTGGCGGGTTCACTGAACAGGTATACAGTGGCGGGTCCACTGAACAGAACAGGTATGCAGTGGCGGGTTCACTGAACAGGTATACAGTGGCGGGTCCACTGAACAGAACAGGTATGCAGTGGCGGGTTCACTAAACAGAACAGGTATACAGTGGCGGGTTCACTAAACAGAACAGGTATACAGTGGCGGGTTCACAGAACAGGTATGCAGTGGTAGGTTCACTGAACACAACAGGTATGCAGTGGCGGGTTCACTGAACAGGTATACAGAGGCGGGTCCACTGAACAGAACAGGTATGCAGTGGCGGGTTCACTAAACAGAACAGGTATACAGTGGCGGGTTCACTAAACAGAACAGGTATACAGTGGCGGGTTCACAGAACAGGTATGCAGTGGCAGGTTCACTGAACACAACAGGTATGCAGTGGCGGGTTCACTGAACAGAACAGGTATACAGTGGCGGGTCCACTGAACAGAACAGGTATGCAGTGGCGGGTTCACTAAACAGAACAGGTATACAGTGGCGGGTTCACAGAACAGGTATGCAGTGGCAGGTTCATTGAACACAACAGGTATGCAGTGGCGGGTTCACTGAACAGGTATACAGTGGCGGGTCCACTGAACAGAACAGGTATGCAGTGGCGGGTTCACTAAACAGAACAGGTATACAGTGGCGGGTTCACTAAACAGAACAGGTATACAGTGGCGGGTTCACAGAACAGGTATGCAGTGGCAGGTTCACTGAACACAACAGGTATGCAGTGGCGGGTTCACTGAACAGGTATACAGAGGCGGGTCCACTGAACAGAACAGGTATGCAGTGGTAGGTTCACTGAACACAACAGGTATGCAGTGGCGGGTTCACTGAACAGGTATACAGTGGCGGGTCCACTGAACAGAACAGGTATGCAGTGGCGGGTTCACTAAACAGAACAGGTATACAGTGGCGGGTTCACAGAACAGGTATGCAGTGGCAGGTTCACTGAACACAACAGGTATGCAGTGGCGGGTTCACTGAACACAACAGGTATGCAGTGGCGGGTTCACTGAACAGGTATACAGTGGCGGGTCCACTGAACAGAACAGGTATGCAGTGGCGGGTTCACTGAACACAACAGGTATGCAGTGGCGGGTTCACTGAACAGGTATACAGAGGCGGGTCCACTGAACAGAACAGGTATGCAGTGGTAGGTTCACTGAACACAACAGGTATGCAGTGGCGGGTTCACTGAACAGGTATACAGTGGCGGGTCCACTGAACAGAACAGGTATGCAGTGGCGGGTTCACTAAACAGAACAGGTATACAGTGGCGGGTTCACAGAACAGATATGCAGTGGCAGGTTCACTGAACACAACAGGTATGCAGTGGCGGGTTCACTGAACACAACAGGTATGCAGTGGCGGGTTCACTGAACAGGTATACAGTGGCGGGTCCACTGAACACAACAGGTATGCAGTGGCAGGTTCACTGAACACAACAGGTATGCAGTGGCGGGTTCACTGAACAGGTATACAGTGGCGGGTCCACTGAACAGAACAGGTATGCAGTGGCGGGTTCACTAAACAGAACAGGTATACAGTGGCGGGTTCACAGAACAGGTATGCAGTGGCAGGTTCACTGAACACAACAGGTATGCAGTGGCGGGTTCACTGAACAGGTATACAGTGGAGGGTCCACTGAACAGAACAGGTATGCAGTGGCGAGTTCACTAAACAGAACAGGTGTACAGTGGCGGGTTCACAGAACAGGTATGCAGTGGCAGGTTCACTGAACACAATAGGTATGCAGTAGCGGGTTCACTGAACAGATATACAGTGGCGGGTCCACTGAACAGAACAGGTATGCAGTGGCGGGTTCACTGAACAGGTATACAGTGGCGGGTCCACTGAACAGAACAGGTATGCAGTGGTGGGTTCACAGCACAGGTATGCAGTGGTGGGTTCACAGAACAGGTATGCAGTGGTGGGTTCACAGCACAGGTATGCAGTGGTGGGTTCAATGAACAGGTATACAGTGGCGGGTCCACTGAACAGAACAGGTATGCAGTGGCAGGTTCACTGAACAGGTATGCAGTGGTGGGTTCACAGCACAGGTATGCAGTGGTGGGTTCACAGAACAGGTATGCAGTGGTGGGTTCACAGCACAGGTATGCAGTGGTGGGTTCAATGAACAGGTATACAGTGGCGGGTCCACTGAACAGAACAGGTATGCAGTGGCAGGTTCACTGAACAGGTATGCAGTGGTGGGTTCACAGCACAGGTATGCAGTGGTGGGTTCACAGCACAGGTATGCAGTGGTGGGTTCACAGCACAGGTATGCAGTGGTGGGTTCACAGCACAGGTATGCAGTGGTGGGTTCACAGAACAGGTATGCAGCCAGACAGGAACAAGTTAAGCCTAACTAATCTTTCCCTGAGAGACAGTCTGCAGCAGCTCGCCCTACTCTCACTAACGCAGGCAGCACACGAGTGACCGTAATGGCCGCCGCTGCCTGCCTTATATAAGGGGGGGTGGGGCTCCAGGGGCTAGTGTAGCCTAATTGGCTACACTGGGCCTGCTGACTGTGATGTAGAGGGTCAAAGTTGACCCTCCATGTGCATTATGGGGCGAACCAAACTTCCGCAAAGGTTCGCCTGCGGGACGCGAACACGAACCACTGAAGTTCGCATGGAACCGTTCGCAGGCGAACCGTTCGGCCCAACTCTAGCCAGGAAGAGGTGAATCATGGCAGACATCTCTTCCCTATGGCTGCACATATGCTCCAGTGCCTCCGTAAGGACCCCCGGATTAAAACTCTAAAATCAAAGCTCGACATGTGGGTGGCCACCATCTTAGATCCCCGGTGCAAGGGGAAAATGCGCCAGTTCATACCCCCCTTCCAAGCAGACGCCAGGATGAGTCACATCCAGGATGCCCTTCTTCGTTTGGTAGAAGATGCGTTTCCTGCACCTGTATCCCGGGCCCAAGCTACCAAGCCTCATCACACTCAGCAAAGGTCTGGTGGTCCCACTCCCAGCAGCACCACCAATAGCCAATCTGTGAACCTGCTGAGCATGTTGAAGGAATTTTATCAGCCAATGCCAGATACTCCTTCTAGCAGCAGCACTACCAGCGGACAAAGTGGTCACCGCCAGCAGCTGGCCCGTATGGTGAATGATTACTTGGGGTCAGCCAGTGCTCCAGACAATATGGAGAGTAATAATGACCCCATGGAGTATTGGACAAAACAACTGGATACCTGGCCTGAACTCGCTCAGTCATGGATCAGCGACAATTACAAGGCCCTTCTCACTAATTCATAAGATAATGATACAATACAATAAGATGACTACAATAATTGGCCTACGACAAATCCTGCTGCTGCAAACAAAAATGTTTTATGACTGCCGTGGAACCACCTCTGGATCCCACAGCCTACAACAACTCCTGCTGCAAAAAAAGGTTTCAAATGAGATTACTGAAATTGTTCCGCCGGAACGTGGAATTCCGTGAAATACCAACGGAATGGAACGGTTACGGAATTTCGTTCTGACGGAATTCTGGATTTCCGCGGAATCGGAAATTGCACTTTCCGATCATCCCTAGCTGCAATAGTGGTTGAATCACACACCTGAAACAAGCATGCAGCTAATCCAGTCTGACTTCAGTCAGAACACCTGATCTGCATGCTTGTTCAGGGGCTGTGGCTAAAAGTATTAGAGACACAGGATCAGCAGGAGAGTCCGGCAACTGGTATTATTTTAAAAGGAAAAATCCATATCCTTCTCAGTTTAGGTTCCCTTTAACAGTGTAAGAATGGCCGCAGTTTATATTTTCCAAGTGAAATTTGTATTTGTCTCTGCCTACTTTTTGGTTGTGGGTATAAAAGGTATCCTGTATGTCATTCCAGGTAGTATACGATGTGTGGGCCAAATTTCATTCAAATCCGTTCAGCCATTGTTGATTATTCCAGTAACAAACATCCAAACTTTCGCATTTATAATAGTAAGATGGAGGATCCTACAGATAGATCAAATATGCATTAATTAAAATATAACTTTTATTGAGTCTGTTTTTTTTTTTTTTTTTAAACATATTTTATTTGGATTTTTCAGGAGATTACACAACAAAGCAAATAACAGATGTTAACAAGTTTCCTGATCGTGAGAAGTCTGAGACACCAGGTTACAGCCCAACATGGGTAATATGATATACAAGATATTGCCAGGGTGCCTGATATTTGTCCATGTGTCACATGAGGTTGCCCCCAAACCAGGGCACCACAACAAAGAAACATTTTAACTACCCCTCCCTAACCCACCCCTGTTGGTCAGTTCTTGCCTAGGTGAATTTGCTATTAGGACGAATTTTAGCTAGGATCTTCTGTTTCTGCAGTAATTATTTCCAGCATAGAGCGTGGTAAATGACTTTAATTTGTAATTTCCAGTCTGCCCAGGGTGCCTTGCAGTTGAGCAGTGCAGTACCAGCCAGTATATTTGAAATGTTCCATGAGTTTGTTTTTTTCCGCTGTAGTGAAGGTAGCCAGGATGAAAGGCTTCCAAGTTTTAAAGAGGTGTTTAGTCCGTTTTTCTTTATGGACTAGGGCATCCAGCCTGTCCAGATTGAACAGGTGTGTTAGTTCTTCCTTAACATCCCAAATGGAGGGGTGTGCTGCATGGATCCATTTGTTGAAAATTACTTTTCTGGATGCGATAATGACCAAGTGTGGAAAAGGGCCCACACCTTTGGCTGTACTTTCCGCCCCATCTCGTGCTTCAGGGGTCTCATGGCAATTAAATAACAATAATGCTGGGTCTAACTGCAGTTTTTGTTTGCACAGTTTATAGATGTAGTCTAGGACTTTTAGCCAGAATACTCTAATATGAGGGCATGACCATATACAATGTAATATATCTGCATTTGGGTGTTGGCATTTGGGGCATTTTGGTGAATAGTATGGGGGGGGTCTGGTATATTTAATGTTGAAAGCATATTTTGCTCTGTGAATAAATTTGAGGTGGGATTCTCTCCATTTTTCCCCTATCATCAGTTTTCTGAAAGTTCCCAGTCCCGATATTATTTTGGATGATATGTTTGGGTCCTGTAGGTCTTTACCCCATGATTGGAAAGTAAGGCAAGTTTTCGAGGTGCTATCCTGAATCTGTAGGGAGGATTGGAGTTGAGATAGGGACACCCTTGTTAGGTGTGGGGCGATGAAGGAGTCAAATGCATTTATATGTGTTAGGCTAGATAGGTCTTTCAGCATGCTGGCTATGTGGGCTCTCATCTGCCCAAAGTACAAAAAGTGGTGAGGCGGGAGGGAGAATTTTGCTCTGGTTTCGGAGAAGGACAGTATTTTATTTTCTCTTAGATGTATGAGCTGACCTAGTTTCACTAGGCCTCTCTTTTCCCAGTCCAGAAATCCCCTATGTGTTAGGCTGGGAGGGAAACCGGGGTTGCCCCAAAAGGGCATGTATTTTGTGATCTGGTAAGGTATTTTAAATCTTTTGCATATTTCTTTCCATGTGATTATTGTGTCTCGCATTGTTTCGCTGTATCTGAGGCGTAGGGGCAATGATGTAATCTTGCTGTGTAGAAGGCCCGGTAGGGACCATGGTTCAGCATATGCTGCCTCTAAAGTGTGATTTGAAAAAATGCTAGAGCCGTTGATCCAGTCTCTTATATGTCTGGTCATACACGCCAGGTTATAGCGTCTAATATCTGGTAGGTTCAACCCTCCTTTTTCTTTGGGCATCTGGAGTTTACTGAAGGCAATCCTATGTTTTCCCTTTCCCCATAAGAAGTGCGCAAAGGCTCTGTTCAGTTCTTTGATATCTATATGTTTCATGAGGATTGGTAGGGTTTGGAGTGGGTATAGAAGTCTGCCAAAACTGACAGATTTGAGAAGTGCTGCTCTGCCCACTAGATTAATTGGCAGAGAGGCCCAGCTCAACAGTTGGCGTTTTATTTTGGCTATCAAGGGGGTGTAGTTAAGCGTGTATAGCTTATCTGGGTGTCTACTAAAGTTCAGTCCTAGGTATTTGACTTGTGAGCATATTTTTACAGGATAAGTGGCTTGCGGGGGGATCAGGGCCTGCTTGGATAGGAACATAATTTCACACTTTGAAACATTTGCTTTAAACCCACTTTCCTTTCCCACCTCTTCCAATAGGCTAAACACTGTTTGCATTTGGTTTGCGGGGTCAGATAGGAAGATCATGACGTCGTCGGCGAATAATGCTTGGGTCAGTACAGCGTCTCCTATGCGGATGCCTTCTATGTGTGTTTCCAGCATTCGGGTCAGTGGATCCAGCGCTAGGTTGAAGAGGAGGGGGGACAGGGGACAACCCTGCCTTGTTCCCTTTTCTAATTTGAACCTTGGGGAGAGGAATCCTGGTGTATAAATTTGGGCGCAGGGGTCAGTCTGTGTAGCTTTGACTAAGTTGCGGAAAGGGCCTGTGATGTTTAGTTTGTCCAGTACTCTGTCTAGCCAATCCCATTGCACATTGTCGAAAGCTTTTTCCGCGTCAATTAGCAGAACAGCGTAGTTTTTACATGTGTCGGGGTATGCTTTTACATAGTCTTGGGCTATTAATAGTTTGCGTATATTTGAGACCGCTGACCTCTGTCTGATGAAGCCTGCTTGGTGGGGGCTTACTAGTTTAGGCATCAGCTCTGCCAGGCGGTCTGCCATTATTTTAGATAGGAGTTTGAGATCCTGGTTTATGAGCGATATGGGTCTGTATGAGCTGGGTAACAGGGGGTCCTTACCTGATTTTAATAGTATTTTAATGTATGCTATGTTTGCCGAATTGGGGTATTTACCTTCCTTTAGGATATGATTAAAAAGGGAAGTGAGTACCGGGGCAAGGTCGGTTTTAAGTAGTTTATAGAATTCCGGGGTTAATCCGTCTGGTCCGGGGGCCTTATTATTTGCTAAATTTTTAATAGTGGAAGTGACCTCGGCTTCAGTTATTTCTGCATTTAGAAAACTAAGGTCGTCCTCGCTAAGCGTAGGTAGTCCAATGTTTTTTAGCAGATCCTGTTCTTGCCCGGAGCTCATTTGGGTTTTTTGATTACGGTACAGGGATTCATAGAAGTCTTTAAATGTGTTGTTTATTTTACGTGGGTCGTGAGTAATTTGGCCTGGAGTAGTACATATGCTGGATATTACGGAATTTGGGTGGGGGGGTCTCGCTAGTCTGGACAGTAGGGTGCCCATTTTGTTGCCAAATTTATGGTAGTACAGATCTCTGTATGTTTTAAGGTATTTGTCTCTAGTCTTTAGGCATTGGTCAGCCAGACCCTTGGCTCGTAGCCAAGCTAGCTTGTTTTCTAAGGATGGCCTATCTAGAAAATTTTTATGCGCTGTACGTAAGGTATCCACTGACTCCAAGTACTGTGCATTTGAGTGCTTCCTTTTCCCTGCTACATAGCTGATTATTCTTCCTCTAAGGACCGGTTTGGCCGCCTCCCAATATAGAAAGACATTACCCCTATGCTCTTTGTTTGTTTCCTTGTATTCCCACCACCATTGCTGAAGTAGAGCTGCGAACCCTTCATCCTGATATAAGTAGTTTGGAAATCTCCAGAGAATATCAGAGCCTTTCGGCATTTTGGGGAGCACTGATAGTTGTACAGGGGCGTGATCTGAGATTAGGAGATCGAGAATTTCCACAGATTCAATTTGTTGCATTAGAAGGGGCGAGGTGAAGAAATAATCTAACCTGGACCAGGTGTTATGGGGGTTCGAATAGAAAGTATATTGGGATTCATCAGGATGGAGGGTCCTCCAGCTGTCACATAGACCGGTTTCATTTGTATAATCTACCAACAGTTTAGATTTGTTTCTAGTTGAGGGGCTAATTAAGGAGGTCCCAGATCTGTCTTCTTTAGTATGCATTAATGAGTTAAAATCACCCCCTTGTATAAACTTGGCTGTATTAACTGATAGTGTAGTAGCAAGGAGAGATCTAAAAAAAACCCTATCCTCATCCGTTGGGGCATACACACTCATAATCACATATTCTTCGCAGTGAACCCGCAGTCGGATCTTTACCCATCTCCCTTTATCATCGTTGTTATATTCTATCATTTCTCCCGGAAAATTTTTATGAATTAGGATTAGAACTCCCGATTTCCTCTCTTGGGATGGAGAGCCATATACCTGTCCAACCCATGACTTTTTCATATATATGAATTGTTCTTTGGTTAGGTGGGTTTCCTGCAATAAGGCTATGTCAGTGTGAATTTTTTTTAGGTGCCTCAGGATCATTGAGCGCTTACCTGGGGATCTAAGTCCCTTCACATTCCAACTGGTGATTTTAAAAGACATCTTAACCAGGGTCTAAGAATCCGACTGCGTATTTCACAACCCATAAAACATTAAACATTAGGTTATAGAAAGAACTGACCAACAATATCCCTCCCCCCTTTCCCCCTGAACAGTGCATTTGTGGCTGGAGATCAGATGCGTATATAATTATATGGAATTGTAAGCCTTCCAGCAAGCCACGGCCGAGGTCGTGAAACATGTCGTGCTGGAAATATTTCTGTGGCATCGGGTCTCCATGAACTTGAAAAGCTTTTAAAAGGAACCAAACAAAAAACAAAACCAAAAACCAAACCATGCGAAATGTGGCTTCGCTTCTTCCCTGGAAGCAGTTAGTTCTGTGGTAGCTCCAAGGCCTGGCCTCCTCATATACAGCCTTTGTGAATAAGTTCTAAATAGTGATCCTATGTGCTTGTAGATTTCAAAGTTAAAAGATGATGAAAGTTTTCCAGCACTGTGGATTATTACTAGTGCAACAGTGCCCCCTAGTGGTTTTGAAGATGTTTCCATAGAAATACACTATAAGGTCATTCTGGAAGATTCTGTGGTGGAGAGAAATTCTTGCTTTTTAGGAATTTTAAAGCCTCCTTTGCTGAGGTGAAAGAGTGCAGTTCTTCATCTCCATCTGTAATCTTTAATATAGCGGGATATTGCAAAGAGAATTTTATCTTCTTCTGGATGCATAAGGCACACGCAGGGTTGAAGGCCTGCCTTTGTCTGGAGACCTCTGCAGAGTAGTCATTAAATAATCTGATGGTGTTGCCCTGAAAATCAAGGGAACCCTCCATTGCCCTGTATGCCCTCATTATAGCTGTTTTATCCGCAAAGTCGAGGTAGCGGGTCATTACCATTCTAGGGGGTTTCTTGTCCTCTGGGTTGCGGGGGGGCCCGACTCTGTGAGATCGTTCCACTTTGTACCCTTTCTTTAGGTCTAGCAATTTGGGTAATGTTGCAGCGGAAAAATCATGGAGGGCTTGCATTTGCATGGATTCTGGGAGGCCTACAATTCTGATATTGTTTCGTCTAGATCGGTTTTCTAGATCTTGCAGTTTGGAGTACATTTGTTTATTGTCATCCAGGAGAAATTGTACCTTGCTCTCTCTCTGCTGTTCTCTATCTTCCAGCTTTTGTATGCGGTCTTCCGCGTGTGTAAATCTGGATTCGTGTTTTTGTAGCTGCCTGTGAATGTCTCTCATGGACCTGTCCAGGGCGGCCTGTATTGCCGCATGTAGCTCGGGCTTGAGTGTCGCTACTACCTCCGCGGCTATTCTTTTATAGTCCACTGTGGACATCTGCTCACCTGCTCCCTGGAGATCGGCGGCAGGGTCCCAGTCATCACGCTGTTGGTTGTTCTCCCACTCTGGGGACTGGCTGCCAGCATTGGAGTTTTGCGGGGAGGCGTCAGGCGCCATCTTGCCGTCTTCTCCTTCCTCGCCCTCCTTACTTCTCTTGCGGCCCGACCGCATTACATAGCGGTCCATGCTCGGTATCGGGGGGAGCGCCGATCGCACTGGAGGATATCCGCAGCTTGCACGAGTGAGTGGGGGCACTTTAGCAGCTGTTGTGGCTGATAATAGTCAGCGCGGCCTGCGGAGCTCTTTCCCCCTCCTGCTTACATCCAGGCGCCGGAACCGGAAGTCTATTTGAGTCTGTTTAACTACTTGCCGACCGGCTAACGCCAATGGGCGTGGCCGCGGCGGCTGCCCCAGGACCGCCTAACGCCAATTGGTGTCAAGTCCTGGGGCTCCAATTTGCATGAGATCGCGCGCACATCTCATACTCGGAGAGCGGAGCTCTGCCCCCTCTTTAGTCTCCGAGCGACTATTGCCGCTCTGGAGACTGTTAGATAGCGTGATCGCCGTCTATTTACTTGTACAGTGCTGCAATCAGCAGCAGCGCTGTACTGGGGACAGCCGTGTGACACGGCAGTCCCCCTGGGGGACGAGAGAGCAAATGGCTCTCATAGGCAGAAGCCTATGACAGCCGATCACATGATTGGCTGGGTGCAGGGAGGGAGGGAATAACAACAAAAAATGCATATTTTGTTTAAAAAAAATGGAGATAAATATTTATTAAAAACAAAAAACTTGGGGGTGATCAGACCCCACAAACAGAGAGCTCTGTTGGTGGGGGGGGGGGGGGGGGAAACTCGTGTGCTGTGTTGTGCGGTCCTGCAGCGAGCCCTTAAAGCTGCAGTGGCCATTTTAGTTAAAATGTGCCTGGTCTTTAGGGGGGTTTTCCACTGTGGTCCTCAAGTGGTTAAGATATAGCATTACACTTTTTTACAGTATAGATGTTTTCCAGTGTATTGGAAGTGACAGAGTGACTAGAAATAAATTGAGGCCTAAATTCATGCAGCACATGTGTGTATGTTGTGTAAATACTCGGCTATTATTTTAGACAAACTCAATAAAAGTTAGTTTAAAGCAGAACTGAAGAACGTAATAAAACAGTGTTTCATTTACCTGCAGCTTCTGCCAGCCCTGTGCAGCCTTCCTGTCCCGCGCCGGTCCTCCCACGATGTTCCGTTCTCCCGCCGCCAGCTAGTTTCGCCTGCATGTCCTGAGCCATATGTATCTTTTTCCGCCCGCAATATCGCCCTAATAGTGCAGGAAGCTATTGCAGGCTGGAACGCGGGAAAAAATACAGGTGGCTCAGGGCACTCAGGCGCAGTTGCCGTTGACTTACAAGTCGACGGTAACTAAACCGGCTGGCGATGGTTGACTGGAGGATCGTAGAGGACTAGCATGGGACAGGAAGGCTGCACAGGGCTGGCAGAAGCCCCAGGTAAGTGAAACACTTTGTTTTATTACGTTCTTCAGTTCCGCTTTACAGGACCACTATCACAAATCATTTTAAAATGTAAAATACACATGTATGCATAGAAAATGAAATGTACCTTTGACCCAGAGTCCAATATGCTATAAACTATGTTTCTCCCATTTTGCTGCCACTTACAGGAGGCAGTATAGATCTGAAAAATCTGACAGGTTTTGTACTACTCCATCTCCTCATGGGGGATTTTCAGGGATTTCTTTATTTTCGAACGCACTTACTTAACAGCAGTTGCTCAGTCCAACTGCCAGACTAGTTTGACAACAAATAGATAGCCCGCCCGGCATCTTTGTATAGATCATTTTTAGGGAATGCTTTTGTAAAGAATAAAGGACATACTGAGAATCCCCCATGGAGAAATGGAATAGTCCAAAACCTGATAGATTTGTTAGATATTTACTACCTACTGTAAATTACAGAAACACAGGAGAAAAGTAACATATAGCTCATTTTAATCTGGGGGATAATTACACGTAACAATTTTTTTTTTTACAATTGTGGCCTTTTAATTGATGCATATAGGGCCAACCCATAGGATCGTGTACATATCATATTCTTCGAGTGTCAGTAATTGTTTTATTAGAGAATGAAGATGGCAGTCTCCATATTCTTTTCACTTCAGTACCCTTTAAAAAGATAATTCCAACATATGTATAGTGCTTTTCTCCTGTCTGATTTAAAGCACTTGAGAGCTGCAGCCATTAGGGTGCGCTCAGTAGGCCACTCTGTAGTGTTTGGAGTCTTGCCTAAAACCTCCTTACTGAATAAGTACTGGCTTACTGAATAGGAAGAGCCAAGACTTGTGTCAAAGGTGGTGGCCTTAAAGGGAATCCAAACTGGTGCGGCTCAATTGATAAGATCCGACAGGACGGATCTCGCCACCGCCGATTCCCTGCTCGTTCCCCACGAGGGGACAATGGCAGGGAATTGAACGGAAGATAAGCGGCGCCGGCGGGGAATCGTATCCGACGCGCGGGCGAGCGGGGATGCGTGGGGATGCGGAAGAGGTGATCCGGCGGCTAATCGAGCCGCCGGATCGGAGCCTCATCTACGCGTGTAGATGAGGCTTAATACTTTTAGTCACAGACCCTTAACAAGCATGCAGATCAGGTGCTCTGACTGTAGTCAGACTGGATTAGCTGCATGCGCGTTTCAGGTGTGTGATTCAGCCATTACTGCCAACAAAGATATCAGCAGGACTGACAAGCAACTGGTATTGTTTGAAGGGAAACATCCATATCCCTCTGTTATGGTTCCATTTAACCAGTACGCTATCCAGCCACTTCAATGTCACTGTTGTCTTTGATGCTGCAATACAAGTCTGTTGCTCTTAAAGAGAGTCTGAAGTCAATTAAAATACTTGTTTTTACCTGTTATTTATGTTAAGGAATATGAGCAGTGCTAAAACGCCGCATTCCCACGGCACTACGAGGGCTTTATACCCCCAAATCCCCTGGGCAAAAATCGGGGAGCGCTTCCTGGTAGAGGCAGAGCTTAGCGCTGTAGCTCTACCTCTACTGGAGCCAATCTCCGGCGATCGCCGCCTCTCCCTGAGCCTCTCAATCTTATTTCACTGAGAGGGGCAGGGAGAGGCGGAGATCCATGGAGATTGATTCTACTCTCCAGTAGAGGCAGAGCTACAGCGCAAAGCTCTGCCTCCCCGGGCAGCAAAATCCATGACCTGGAAAGTCGTGGATTTTTGCCCCAGGGATTTGGGGGGTATTATGCCCTCGTTCTACTGTGGGAATGCGGCGTTTTAGCACTGCTCATATTCCTTAACTTAAATAAGAGGTAAAAACAAGTATTTAAATTGGGTTCAGACTCTCTTTAACCATTTCTGCCGCCCGGACGTGATGCTCACGTCCAGGCAGCTGCTCTGCTGCGGTGCCTCGCTTCGGCATGCGATCGCAGGCGCGCTCCCGTGCCGTCCCCCGCCCCGGTAGCCCTGGGATCAGTGAACGGGAACATGGTTCCCGATCACCGATCCATGTCCCCAGAAGAAAAACCAAAGCGCTCTTACTAGAGGCTTCAGTCTTTCTGCACATATAATTTTCCGCGTCGTCCTTGTGCTTCCGGTTAGCGAGAAGCACAAGGAGAAAAAAAAACTCAAGGTGGCCAAATAGTAAAACTACATCTACATATTTTTTACATTACAATATACACCTATATTAACATTAAAAATTAACTGTTTATTTCCCACACCAAAATATTACCCAAATAAAATTTTTAATGGAAAAAAAAAATTACAATTAAAAAAAAAAGAAAGACATAAATAGTTACCTAAGGGTCTGAACTTTTTAAATATGCATTTGAAGGGAGTATACTACGAACACTTTTTAAATTATAAGCTTGTAAATAGTGATGAAGCAAAACTGCACCTTCATTTCCAAATAAAATATTGGTGCTATATATTGTGATAGGGACAAAATTTAATTGGTGTCATAACCGAGACAAACGGGCAAATAAAATACATAGGTTTTAGTTATGGTAGCGTGGATTATTTTAAAGCTATAATGGCCGAAAACTGAGAAATAATGAATTTTTTCCATTTTTTCTTATTAATCCTGTTAAAATGCATATAAAAAAATTAATTCTTAGCAAAATGTACCATCCAAAGAAAGCTTAATTAGTGGTGGAAAAAAACAAGATATAGATCAATAAATTGTGTTAAGTAGTGATAAAGTTATTAGCGAATGAATGGGAGGTGAAAATTGCTCTGATGCTCAAGGTGAAAAATCCCCATGGGCTGAAATGGTTAAGCTACCTGCAAGCACACGTATCTGGCATCAGGCAATCCCCACCTGTGCTGGATACTGGGGACTTTGCTTTATATGTACTGTATATGTATATAGAGAGATCGAGATAAATTAGTAATGAACACTGTTTTCTCTCTCAGTAAATACATTTATAACAGATGTTGGCAACTTCAAAAAATAATACACACATACACAAAAGGCAATCAAAACAAATAACTTCATAAATGATGTGTAGGAATGACACAGAGAATAAGTATTGAACACAGGAGGAAGGCGCTGCAGAAAGGCACGGAAAGCCAATAAACCAGCTGCAATCTGTCTATATTTAGAAATCAATTCTGCCCCATCAGTTCAAATTATTATCTGCTGGTTTAGTCCTAATTGCTGGCTTATAGAAAGTTCTCTCATTACCGAGGCATAACAGCAGAAGATTATTGCAAAACATATTCATTGCATTGGCTATAGGTGTATTATTTAAAGCATTCCAGAGCCCAAATTAGGAAGCCAAAACCAAAAGCTTGCTAGGTACTCTGTACGGTACTTTTCCGTTAGCCGGGCGCATCCGGCAGATGCCGCTAATTACATTAAAAGTTCACATTAACACAAAAGTGTTAATGTAACCGCTTGTCGGCAGGTGGCGCTAATTAAATTAATACTTGACGTCACATAAAATTGTTAATGTCGCCGAATGTATAATGTTTGAAGTGGCCGGCTAGCTGCGGCCAAATGTGTATTAAAAAGTGAGTAAGTTGAATGTCAAGTAAGCCGGCGGCAATGTAACAGATCAAGCCGCCGGCTTCGGCTCTCGCTCTCCTCCCCCCTTGCCCTCTCTCTTCTATACAATAGAACACTGGCAGCCCTGGGAGAACTCGTGTCGCAATAAAACCAGCAGGATTCCCTACCGAGACGAATGACTCTGGGGGGACACGCATGTCCCTGCCGGCTGCCAGTATTGTATAAGCCGCCGGCTCATTTGTCATTCACTTTACTCACTTTTTAATATACATTTGGCCGTAGCGAGCCGGCCACTTCAAACACTATACATTTGGCATTAACAATTTTACATGACGTCAAGTATTCATTTAATTAGCGCCACCTGCCGACAAGCGGTTACATTAACACTTTTGTGTTAATGTGAACTTTTAATGTAATTAGCGAAAGCTGCCGGATGCGCTCATCTAACGGAAAAGTACCCTCTCTACTGCAGAGCCCAAATGAATATGAGAAATGGGGGGGCAGGCATGTATGGTAAACTGTCCTGATGCTCACCGCTCCCCCGTTCTCCATTCTGCCTCTCCCATCCTCCTAAATGCCCTCCGGCCCCCTTTTCCTAGTCGGCTGGGTATCACTGCACCTGCGCTGGGCGTCCTACCACAGGCATTATGCACCCCCCTCCCCCCCCCCCCCCCCCCCAAGTGACCAGGCTATTTCTTACCAGTTAGGCCACTGCAGCTATAAGGGCGCGCTGCAGGGCCGTACAACTCAGCACACAAGGGATTTGCACCCGCCCCCCCTTCTGACCACCAACAGATATTTGTGTTTGAGGGCTGTGATCGCTGATCTTGTTTTTATCCTATGACCCCCACCCTCATACCACATCATACCTGTATATTGTGTACACTAGCTGAAATATGTGCATGCCTATGAATGGAAGCTTCAACTGTGGCTATCCACTAATCAATATTTTGCTAGAATTTCCAGGTCTTTCGTTTACTGGATGACTGAACACCTGAAGATTTTTGTGGGTTAGGTGTGCCCTTTGTTTTTTTCCTATACTGCTGCTTGCCAGGAGCATCTCTGTGGTACCCACTGGCACTATGTCCCAGGTGCTCATTGGCTCCAGACGGTAGAGAGGATATTCTACCATGTCCATCACTTTTATACACTTCTTGTTGAACTTCAGCATGCTGTCTTTGTTTCCTCTGATGATAGTCCATGATATTCTTCATTGGTCCCCAGATAAATCTGATTTTTGGTTCATAATTCTGCCAGGCAAAGTAAAGCAGTTCTCTGCGTTCTCTCCTGCTCTTCACAGTGAAAATGAAATAGTACAGTGCGCTTCTTTGAACATCCCGTAAGGTTCCCTCGCGGAGAGTCTCCTTCAGGAAAAACCTGACCAGAGGAGCCTTTAGGCACTCGTAGCCCAGCTCTCCAAGGCTCTTCAGGATCCGGGTGATGCGCAGGTTGTTGTGAGGGTGACTGCAGGAAAAAATAAAGGAGAGATTTTTGTTTTCTAGAAGCTAAAAAAAAATGTAATATCAAAGACAAACAATGTATACAGTACATCTAACAGGCATTTGTAATATGCAAGGCGTGGACGCAGTGCTGTGAGCGCATATTACAATGCGTATACTGAGGGCTATCGACTGAATCTTTAAAGATTTAGGGGATTACAGGAAGTCACTAAATTGAGCAGGATGGTGGCATAGTGGACAGCACTCTCGCCTTGCATTGCTGGGTTCCAAGTTCAGATCTGAACAATATCTACTTGGAGTTTGAATGCTCTCCCTGTGTTTGTATGGGTTTAATCCATGCACTCTGGTTTCCTCCCACTTCCCAAAAACAAACACATGGCTGTTACATGGCGCGACAACTAATTTCGGTGCAGAGCTGCACCAATGATTTGGGCGCCACCAAAGGCCCAAAGGAGAATTACGGCTATAGTGGCGCTCAGTGTCTAATTTGGACGCTGGCAATTGCCAGAGCTCAAGTAAGAAAAGTACAAGGTAATTCAGCTGCTAAAAATAGCTGCTGCCTGAATTACATGCCCCCTGAATTGCGACAGCTCAGAGAGGGGATTGCATTAACGCCACCTCAGAATTTCAGCGTTTAAAAACGCTCCAGAACCGCTCTGGTGTGCACCATCCCTTAGTTTGATATATGTTAGGTTGTATTTTTTATTTGACTTTAGTCCTATTTTAATTTGAAGCAATGGGCATGACTCACAAAGTTTTTTCACCTGTTTTCACCTTATCTGTTACATTTGTAAGCTTCCTAAGAGCAAAAATATAATATAATTAAGGTAAGAAAAGTAATATTGTAATGAGGTTAATCAGGAACAACTTACTTTGAGTGATTATTTTTCTTGTAAATGTGCTGAAAAGTTATTCTTATCAATTAGTCGATAAATAAGTCATTTATGAGAAACTTTGTGAATAATAGAGCCAAATGTGTTGTATTTTAGTTTAACCCCCATTTTTCTCCTTTAGCCTTGTCATTGTTCAAAATAGATACTAACTTGTCCAGGTTTTCAAATCTTTCCCTGTAATTTGCACTTCGCTCTACTTCCCCAGTCATGCCGCATTGGAGTCTGATCCCGTAGAAGCTCAGCATCAGTTTATACGCTGATAGAAATCTTCTCATAACTTCACTATCTTCCTTCATCATCTGGAAGAGACTGGAAAATTAGCCAGAGCATCACAGTACAGGGATTCAGCCAATCACAGGCTACTAGGGTACCGTACCGCAATCTCCTCTAGCGTCAGTGGTGTGGCCTGTGAATTCATCCCCATCTCCCGCAGTGGAAATAGCCTGTAATGAAATACAACTAACTTGAACCTGGAATGAAAATTGGAAGTCTTTGTCTAAAACTTTGTCACGCTGCCTGACTGCAGAACAGTGCAAGTGAGCCGCGGCTCGGAGGATCCTTGAGGACCGGTGTGGGACAGGACGTCTGCAGGGGGCTGGTAGAAGCCCCAGGTAAAACATTTTTTTTAAAGGTTTAAGAACCCTCTTAAAGCGGAACTCAGAACTTCCTCTCTGCTTTAAAAAATAAGCAACAGCATAATAACCGTAAAAAAAAACACATTTCTCTGTTACAGCTGATAGAAATCCTGCAATCAATCTGCAGTGTGTCTACTTTCTGCTTTCATGGAAGCAGACATATTGTTAACATCCTGTGTTTACAGATTAGCGGTTTTGCTGTAGCAGAGAAGATTCCTGAGATGACACGGCTGAGAAATCGAATTACAATCAGAGATGAGGGAGAATTGGACAGGCTAAACTCTGTAAATACACGCAGGGTGCATTTCTCTGTTTTCCTTTAGTTGTGCAAGAATTCAGGCCCACTTGAAAGTGTACCAGCGCTCTTTAAAACAAAAAGATTTATACTTACCTGGGGCTTCCTCCAGCCCCATCCGCTCGGATCGCTCCCACGCCACCGTCCTCCGCAGGGGCGCATCTGAGTAATATTGTGCCTATGGCAAACACTGAAATTGTGCCCCCCTTCTCCCTAGTCAGAGCCCCCTTCCCATCTAAAAACAGCATAGTTTCTCACGTACATGTTATGGTTGCCTATATTTTTGGCTCGCAATATTGCTGAAGTTACTTTTTTGGAAATATCTCTTCTTATTGTCTCTCTGTCCTCTTTGCTAACACTAAGCCAAGTGTGTCCTACATACAGAAATTAAGTAGCCATGTTCCCCAGTTAACAGAATGAATCTGATCTGAGGTCTGAGTAACGGGGAGGTACAGAGGCGGGCATGGGGGTGCAGCACAGAGGCAGGCATGGCGCCCATGGCATAAGCCATATCTGCACCCCTCTAAATACGCCTCTGGTCCTCCGATGTCTGCAGCTCCGGTACCGGGTCCCCACACTTCCGTCAGTCACAGTCAGTCTACGCAGGAGAAGTGCACTCTTTGCGAATCTCTCCAGCAGCTGCTAGAGAGATACGTAGAGGGCGCACTTCCCTTACTTACTTACTTAAAGGGAAGGTTCAGGGAGTGGGAAAAAAATAAAAAATCCATATCCACTTACCTGGGGCTTCCTCCAGCCCGTAGCAGGCAGGAGGTGCCCTCGCCGCTGCACCGCAGGCTCCCGGTGGTCTCCGGTGGCTGACCTGACCTGGCCAGGCCAGCTGCCAGGTCGGGCTCTTCTGCGTTCCACGCGGGCGCGCTGACGTCATCGGACGTCCTCCGGGCTGTACTGCGCAGGCCCAGAACTACTGCGCCTGTGCAGTACAGCCCGGAGGACGTCCGATGACATCAGCGCACCACCGTGAGGCGCAGATTGGAGCGCAGAAGAGCCCGACCTGGCAGCCGGGCCTGGCCAGGTCGGGTCAGCCACCGGAGATGACCGGGAGCCTCCGGAGCGGCGGCGAGGGCACCTCCTGCCTGCCACGGGCTGGAGGAAGCCCCAGGTAAGTGGATATGGATTTTTTTTTCCCACTCCCTGAACCTTCCCTTTAATCATAGATCTTAAACCTGTGTTCCAGCTCCTAGTAACTACATCTTAATGTATTATAAATCAAATCACTGTGCTGTATAGTGAAGCAGAGTGATGTATAAATCAGACAGATACCCCTTAATTCCTAGTGTCAACGTGATAAAAGAATCAGACTCACCACTGGATATAGGAATGGTTCCTTTCTAGCTTGTCATTGTTCCATTTTTCAAGTACCTCCTCTATGTCTACTCCTGCAAAGAGGCAATAATATAATATTTAAAGTGTTCGTTTAGTTATAGAAGTGATACTTATATTTAGAGGACACCTAAAGTGAGAGGTATATGGAGGCTGCCATATTTTTTCTATTTATTTCCTTAACATTGCAGATTGCCTGGCATTCCTGCTCACCCTCTGCCTCTAATACTTTTAGCCATTGACACTGAACAAGCCTGCAGCAGATCCGGCGTTTCTGACTGAAGTCTGACTGGATTTGCTGCATGCTTATTTCAGGTGTGTGATTCAGGCACTACAGATTCATTGAAGAACAGCAGGATACCAGGGAACGAGGATTGATTAAGAGGAAAAAAAAACATGGCAGACTCCATATCCCTCTCACTTCAGGTGTCCTTTCAATTCCTTCTCCTCAAATAGTTTTAATTGTGCTTCTCTACCATCTTTCTCCCACTGGTATAAAGGAAGAAGGGGGACCGAGATTGAAGGGGGTACAGTGTCTTGTGGAAAGACCAGGGCTGTCCAAATGGCGTCAAACTGCCTGCATCCAGGCTTCATTTGGTAAAGGAAAAATGTGACCTTATGTGAAGTGGTGCAACTATGGGGATGTGCAGTGGTGCAACTATTGGGATGTGCAGTGGTGCAACTATGGGGATGTACAGTGGTGCAACTATGGGGATGTACAGTGGTGCAACTATGGGGATGTACAGTGGTGCAACTATGGGGATGTACAGTGGTGCAACTATTGGGATGTACAGTGGTGCAACTATGGGGATGTACAGTGGCGTAGCTAAGGAGCTCTGGGCCCTGATGCAAGTTTTACAATGGGGCCCCCCAAGCACTCTATACATAACAATTAATATGGCGCACCAAAACCTGCCAATGGCAACAACAGTGCCTGATGTGCAAGAAGGGGATGGAGAACAGTTTGTTAACCACTTGCCGACCAGGGGATTTTTCAGTGATTGGTGCTGCGTGGGCTCTACAGCCCGCAGCACCGATCAGGAGTGCAGCAGGGCGATCAGACTACCCCCCTTTTTTCCCCACTAGGGGGATGTCCTGCTGGGGGGGTCTGATCGTCGCCGGCTGCATTTGCTTAGCGGGGGGGGGGGGGGGGGAAGGCTCTTCAAAGCCCCCCTCCGCAGCGTTCTCCGCCGTCTTGCCGCTCCCTCCCTCTCCCTCCCCCTGTGAGCTGCGCAGGACGGATTTCCGTCCTGCGCATTGAAGGATAGGCTTCAGCCTATCATATGCCGGTGATCCCCGCCCAATCAGAGGCCCGGGGATCGCCGATCTGCCTTACGCGCTGCTGCGCAGCAGCGCCGTATGATGTAAACAGCGGGGATTTCTTCCCCGCTTGTTTACATTTTGCCGGCGAGCCGCGATCAGCGGCTCTCCGGCTGTTCACGGAGACACCCTCCGTGAACTGACATGAAAAGGCCTCCATGGTAACCCGCGGACAACCAGTTTACGCCAATCGGCGTTAGCTGGTCGCCAAGAGGTTAATGATTACTACCATTCATAGCATCTATAGAAATGGTTATTATGAGCACAGGACCAATAGAGATCTAATACTGCAGATGAGGGAGGGAACCTCTTGCCCAAGGGCCCCGATGCGGTCGCAACCTCTGCAACCCCTATTGCTATGCCCCTGGGGATGTAGCCCTAGATATTTCAGGAAGGCCTGGCAGGGAGGGGGGCCCTGACATATTTAGCTTGTAATTAGTTAAGAAATCAAGACCTACATAACATTTGCTACGACTGTCATTAACCACTTGAGGATCGCGGTGTTAAACCCCCCTAGTGACCAGGCCATTTTAACTACATAGGCCACTGCAGCTTTAAGGGTTCGCTGCAGGGCCGCACAACTCAGCACACAAGTGATTCCCCCCCTCCCTTTTCTCCCTTTTCTCCCCACCAACAGAGCTCTCTGTTGGTGGGGTCTGATCACTCCCCCAATGTATTTTTTTTTTTTTTTTTTACAAATATTTTTCTTATTTTTTTATTAATAAAAATGCCTATTTTTTTTTTTTACCTCCCTCACTCCCCCTGTCAGCCTATCACAGCAATCAGCCTATCACTGCCGATCGCTTCTGTGTCCCCCTGGGGGACAGCCATGTCACACGGCTTTCCCCAATACAGCGCTGCCTTAGATCGCAGTGCTGTACAGCCCTATTAACAACAGTCTTAATAACAGTCTCAGAATGGCGATCACCACTGGGAGGCTGAAGGCAGAGCGTAGCTCTGCCTTCCAAGCGGAAATGTGTGCGCATCGGCGCGCACACTCTTCTGCTAGCCCCATAAAAGGCCGTTCACGCGATTGGCGTGGAGCGGTCCTGGGGCTGCCGCCGCATTCACGCCAATTGGCTTGGAGCGGTCGGCAAGGAGTTAAAGCCTAGATTCAATGACTATAACATGAAAGTCATTAGCTATGTTATAAGCTAGCGATTCTGCATGCGCACCTGCCTTACAACGGCATAAAGAAATTTTTTGCATGTCTATGCCAACTGGAGTGAAGCATTTTTTGGATTCACTTTTAGAACTCTTGGATGGGATAAGCAGCGATGACATTCTTTTCTGACAATCCAAAAAATACCTTCCAATCGTCTGTTTGCAGCTGATCAATCTAGTTGTACGGTCAGTTTGTACATGAATGTTGGTATGAGTGTGGCTGGGGAATTATTAGATGGTAAGTTCCTGGGGTAGCAAAGGCTAAAATAAATAGCTGCATAAGCTCTGTAGAGTAATTTATATAATGTGTATAACAGAAAGGCCAGAAACCCACTAGGAGCGATTTTCTGAGCGCTTTCTTGCTAATGTAATGCTATGGGTGTGATCCCACTTGAGCAATGTGATTTTATAAAAATCCCCCACAGCATTGCATTAACAAGAGCTTTTTAAAATCACTGGTGCTTAGAAAGTGCTCCTAGTGGGTTTCTGACCTAAAGGCGAGCCTAGCAGATGTCCAGGAAGTGCCTTTGATGTGGTCCTGGAGCTAGGCGGCAAGAACGGGAATTAACCAAGAGCCTGCCCGGGAGGCAACGGGGAGAGCCCGTTAATACTCTATGCCTGCTGTACCTGCCACTTGCTTGTGAGTGCATTTTAAAAATAAAAGCTTTTTTACTTTGATGGAATTATGTTATGAGCACATTCTCTTCATATGAGGTTTGTTGGATCCACACAACACTAACACACTGAGGAGGGAGGAGCCGACAACCCAAAGTGCTGGGCAATTGCTGAGCGCTATATGACCAGTCTAGCAGTGGTCACATCTGCAGGGTAAGTCTATTCCCTAACGGGGTGCCTGGTGGTGGATATAAGAACACTGTGAGCGCTGTCTACTATAAACAAGGATTTACGGAGAAAGCCTGCCACGGCTAATATAGAAGCGCACCTGTGTAGAGACTCTGTCTTCAAGTTTTTTATTATTACTTTTTGGACATTTTAGTATATTTTATTTGTTGTGCTTTCAGCATTCATTGTAGTGCTTTCAAAATATTTTGTATAAAACAGCATACGGGTCCGAAAAATTGTAACAGTGCTGTCTGGATTTTTTTTTTCTGGATGCAATTTTTGCATCTAATGGAAAAGGGCCCTAGGAATCATTGCTATGCGAATTAGTGTGCTTAAAAAAGATACACAAATTTTCATCTAGTGGAAACGGGCCCTAAGGAAAATTCTTCCCAGCATTTAGTGAATCAAGTGCTAGTACAGTAAAAGCTAAAAAATAGCTCTAAATGAAATAGCACAGTTTCTCAGCATGTGACAGGCAGCTCCCTTCCCTCTCAGCCTCATGAATAAACAAACGACACACAGAGCCTGGGGGGCATGCATATCTTGTATTCATTACAACAGAGGCAGCCCATTCCTCCTTGGGTCGACAAAGCTTGACAAAGAAAAGAAGATTAGATATATTACAGAGACAGTGCAACTAGAAAAGGCTGCAGTAAGCCAGACCACATTAGAACAGGTATAGGAACTTATAGGATAGAAGAAATAAGGCTGAAAATTTTGTTACAGAGGCTCTTTAAATTTTTGTTTTCAGCCAGCTGTTGGTTTCCAAAGCAGGTGATTCAAAGTATGGTATTTGCAACCATGGCAACAGTAAATCGTTTGGTGACTGGCACGCATGTAAGTCTTTTTGCACATAGTCTGAGCAGTTCCTCTGCAGACCCACCCAATTATTATAGTTAGGACCCGTTTCCACTAGCGAATGGGAGCCGAAAGGGATGCGATGCGGCTACGCATTACTTCCGCTCCCATCCGCATCATTTCCGCATCTCCTGATGCGGAAGTGAATAGGATGAGAGCGGATGCAAATGCGGCCGTGCAAGAATATGCACTGCTTCAGATAACCAGCACACGCTGGAAACTGTTTCATTGCAGTGCCTTGGTTACAGTTCGGCCGCGGTGCCATGCATCTATGTAGCCGCATCGTACTGCATGTAATGGAAACAGGCCCTTACTGTTCAGGTGCTCAATCATCTCATTTACCTTGAGAGATTTTTTTTTTTTGATTTGCTTTTGTTTTGTTTTTTCTTTTTCATAAAAGTTTGAATCTCTTTAATAGAAGATGAGCAAGATCATGATAATTTGTATTATTCTTACTGACCATTCGGCTTAAACGGAATCCTTTTTTTATAGAAATCGAAGTTAGGAGTCTTTGGATGTGTGACCTTAGCAAGAAGAGGAAAAAAAGCAAATTTAAAAACAGTACTGCATAATATTGGAAATTAGTATTGCCTTGTTATTATTGTTACTTGTATTTAGCACCAACATTTTTACCAAAATGTTGTGTTCAGTAGTCTTGTGACGTCACTCCGTGTTCCTAGCTAAACAGGAACAAATGACCCAGAACAGTCTAGATAATCGTATGCAGGAATACAAGCAGAACAGTGCCATCTGCAGGCCACATGTATGAACACTACACAAAGCATTTAACAGAGAACATCAAACAATTGCCATGAATACCTTCCTCACAGTGGGGTTCACAATTTTTTATGTCTCCACTGCAGTCTAAAATCAATTAACCTACCAATATGTTTTTGGGATGTGAGAGCAAACCAGATTACCCTGAAGAGGAAACTCACTTTAACACAGAGAGAACATACAACTTCCATGCCGATAGGATCCTGGCTTGGACTGGAACCATGGCCTCTAGGCAAGAGAGGGTCTCTGGGTCCTATAGAGCCTTCCCATTCACCTCACGGCCCCGTGTTCCCCTGCAGGCTTCCCTGTTAGCAGTCTACGACCCAGGGCCACGGGTCGTAGACTGCTCTCTTCTGCTTCTAGTGGGCTTCGGGAGTCTTCGGAAGCACTCAGGCCGCTCTGTACTGCGCACGTGCATGGACCCTCTCTCACGCACTCGCGTGTGCGCAGTACAGTAACAGAGACACCCGTCTTCAGGAGCCCAAGTGCTCCTGAAGACTTCCGAAACCTCCTGTGGTGGGGGATTTGAACAGTGGACCCAGTGCTGGAATGTGGGGACCATGAAGAGAACAAGAAGGCTCTATAGCACCCAGTGTCTTCCCTCTCCTTAGGTGAGTATCTGTTTTTTATTTTTACTACAGATTCTCTTTAATATGTTTTATAATAAATGTAGTTGCTGTAAACCTGAAAATGGCATCACTCCTATATACCCAATCAGTTAGACAGGTTTCATGGAATCAACTTCATTGCCTTTAATGTTTACCAGTGTTGGCTGGCTTAACCCACTACCCACTTTTTTTTTTTTTTTTTTTTTTGCAGCCCCTGCTCTTATCTGGGAACAGAGGCACATCTAGGCAGGCCCGGATTTACATCACAGGAGCCTATAGGCACAGATGTTCCGGCACCTCAGACTTTGCCCTCCATGATCCTACAAACCCCCATTGATCCGCACTGCAAGTGTGCTGGCTGTCCCAGCTGTCACTTCTCTTTTACTTCCCCTGCCCGGGGTATGTTGCTATAGGTGTCCCATAATACTGAGTGTACCTCTGGCTAACTAGTATAAAGTAGGTAGAGGTGCCCCTGACTGAAGGGAGATCTTGTTAGTGGAATGCAGAGAGATGGATGAGTAACCCTCTCATTTATGGTCCACTTGGGATGGTAAGGAAGGAGATACTCAAGGAGGGGAGTAAGCCGCCTTTTCATCATCAGGCGTCTGTAGGCACGTGCCTATAGTGCCTTACGGTAAATCCGGCCATGCCTCTAGGGTATGGCAGAAATGGCTTGTGTCATGGGATCTATTGTAGATGATTGGTTGCCACACCCTAGATTAGCTGCTGCAAATTTGCTATCAAAAATGAAGTTCATCTGTGATTGGCTGCCCCACCAACTCTATTATACATCACAGTGGAAGATTTCAGCACTATATAAATACAAATACAGAGATAAAAAATATATACTGTAAAATATAATACACACACATATGCATAGATATATCTTCAGTAGAGTTGTAGTTATCCGACACCGATGGGTATCAGCTGATGCCGGATAAGTGTGCTTTCTTGTTGCTTGAGGCTGGGTGCACACATAGCAGAAACGCTGCGTTTTATGCAGCAATGTTAGTCTATGGGATGCTGAAGAAGCTGCGTTTTTACAGTATGCATTTCCCAAGCGCTGGTAGTGTTGCATAATATGCAGGATGGCTGCCAAACCGCACATAATGAAAGTCTATGGTAACGCATATGCATTGTGTATTGCATGCGTTTTGTAATGCGTTTTTAATTAAAAAAAAGATTAAGGCTCCCTGCACACTGCAAATCCGTTTTGCGATTCCGATTCCGATTTTCAATTCCGATTTTCCCTGAATACATTCAACAGAAAAACGGATCAAAAAATGCAGCATGCAGTAAAGATTAAAAAGCGGAATCGGAATCGCATGCAGTGTGCAGGGAGCCTAAAAAAGATTTCTTATGTGTTTCCGCTTCCTTTTGTCTTTCTAGCGATTTGCATAAATTTAAATTAAAAAAAGTGTACAAAACGCATATGTGTTTTACATTAGCGAACCGCAAATGCATTAAAACTCACGCAAAACGCATGAGAAACGCATCTGCGTTAAAAAAACCTGCAAAACGCACCAAAAATGCAGTAAAATGCACTATACTTTAACGCTACTTTTTCACGCTATGTCATATGTGAATCCAGCCTGAGACTCAATGTTAAAAAATAGGTCTAATACAGTTCTATACCCCACAATGTATACTTATCATGAACTGTGTTTTAAAAATGTTAAAATATAGTACGGTAATTATATTTTTAGTATATTTAGTAATTATGGTAATATTATTCTACAGTTGTTGATCTACTGTTATTGATCAGTTTAATAAAAAAATCGTTTTTATTTATTTTTTTATTTTAAGTCACATTTTTGTCAGTTCTTTGCTCATCGCTAAATGGACAGTGAGCAGCTCCGCAGGATCCATTGCAGTAAGCGGACCGCACTTCTGTGCAGTCCACTATAATCCCATGCAGGCGGATGCGTTCCACCATATAGCCTATGGGGGAGTGCATCTGCCCCAGGCTCCAGCCTACACTGTCCGCTCCCGCTGGCCGCACGTAGTCCAGCACCAAGTGGGAACACTGCCTCACTGGTCCCATCAGAAAAAGGCGTGTGCTTGCACAAGCGTGTAGATTACTGGATCTTTTCTCTACTGAACAATCTTGCAGTGGTTGAAAGAAAGAACACTGATCATGTCATTACTAGAGATGTCACGAACCTCCTATTTTCGGTTCGCGAACTTCCGCGGAAGGTTTGGTTCGCGCAAAAGTTCGTGAACCGCAATAGACTTCAATGGGGAGGCGAACTTTCAAAAATAGAAAAAATTTATGCTGGCCACAAAAGTGATGGAAAACATGTTTCAAGGGGTCTAACACCTGGAGAGGGGCATGGCGGAGTGGGATACACGGCAAAAGTCCCGGGGAAAAATCTGGATTTCACGCAAAGCAGCGTTTTAAGGGCAGAAATCACATTGAATGCTAAATTGCAGGCCTAAAGTGCTTTCAAACATCTTGCATGTGTATACATCAATCAGGGAGTGTAATTAGAGTACTGCTTCACACTGACACACCAAACTCAATGTGTAACGCACCGCAAACAGCTGTTTGCGTAGTGACGGCCGTGCTGGACTGGTGCGCAACATGGCCAGAGTGCAGGCCGTGGCGGTTTTCCAGGCCATATGGTCGCCAGGCTGTGGTAGCTCAATGATAGAAAAACAGTGACTGTCCTGCTGATCAAATTTGGTCTGACCACAATGAAGCAACGATCTTATTATCTTTGGTGTGCCACCCCCACCCGAGACACTCATATAGCCGGCGGTCATTGCTTCATTGTGATACGCAAGCCCCTTCACCGCGGCAAGGTAATGATCACGAAGGGGGATGGGCACATGTACATGTGTGAGAATCCGCTTAGCTGCCTGCGCAGGCAGGCAGCCTTTTGACCATTGTTTAGGTTTGCATGCTGCAGGACTCTGGAAAGGAGACCTTCTGTCAGCTTTGCAGCTTGTGCTTGCTGAGGAATTTGCATACGTTGTCATGCAAATTGCCTGGCCACATTCATTGGAGGCGAGTACTATAAGTACTATGTGTTTCCCACAATGCTTGGGTGGTCATAAGGATTCCTTCCTGTAAAACACTCCTGGAGGAGTGTCAGCCTTACTCTTTGTTTGAAGATCAGCTTAGAGTAATTCCTGAAACTGCGCTAGGCAGGTTTCTCTAGTGCAGTTAGGATTGCTTATCTGTTTTGTTTGTTCTGTTGTGATTGTCCTGTCCCAGCGGTGGTCGACAGGAAATCGTTCTGATCTCTGTTCTTGGAGTATAGCTGGTGCAGCGGTTGCTACCAGCTATCTCTTCTGATCTGTCTCACTTGAATCGCACTAGCATCTTGCGCTAGTGCTGTGGATCCTTCTGTTCTGTCTCCTTGGATCGCGCTAGCCCCTTTTCGCTAGTGCTGTGGATCCTTCTGTTCTGCCTCCCTGGATCGCACTAGCATCCTGCGCTAGTGCTGTGGATCCTTCTGTTCTGCTACTCTGTACCTGGATCGCACTAGCATCCTGCGCTAGGGCTGTGGATCCTTCTGTTCTGCTACTCTGTACCTGGATCGCACTAGCATCCTGCGCTAGTGCTGTGGATCCTTCTGTTCTGCTACTCTGTACCTGGATCGCACTAGCATCTTGCGCTAGCACTGTGGATCCTTCTGTTCTGTCTTCCTGTATCGCACTAGCCTCTTTCACTAGTGCTGTGGGTCCTGTCTCTCGCTTGTTCCTGTTTCCGTGTGTCTGTCTTGTCTCCTACGAACGCTTGCTGGAGGCTCGGTGAGGTAACCGTTAAGCAAGCGCTCGCGTCCTCTGTTTTATGTTTGTATGTCGGTGGTTAGTTAGACGTGCTTGTCCCTGCTGTGCTTATCACGCGGGGACCGCACACGAACGCGTGCACTGTTGCGAATGAGTGCGGTGTTCGCGTTCAGTTAGCGCTTGTTGTTTTCTTTACCTTCTCGTTGTATGATTTGCTGTGCCTTTGCTATCCTCGTATTCTGTTCTGATCTGCCTTGTGTCACTTCTGGCAATCGCCTTTCTTGCGGTTGCATTTCTGTTTCGTATCTGCTGTTGTGTGTGCGCTGTCGCGGGGTGGCGACTATATTGGCGCACACACATACAACCTGTCCCTTTGCTCGTTCTCATTCGCAATCGCTTCTCTTGCGATTGCGTTCTGCGCTTCGTACAATTCCTGTCTGGCATTTGTGGAGGTACAGAGGATTGGTTCCTCTGCACTCCCCAGCGCCATCTGCCGACAGGAATTTCCCTCTACGGGTGCGTAGCACCTTTTGCTGGGTTCCTGCAATTATACGCTTGTGGAGGATTTCCGCCGTATCGGCACACGCGTTGTGCGCTGATCACGGAGAGAATCCCACATTCGTTACAACATGCCTTTTGTTTTTTTGCTGCAGCCGCCCGCAGTGCAGCCTGAAAAATTAGGCAGGCATGTACACGCACCAGAAAAATTAGTATAGCGGCCACTGCTGGCAGCGGCCTTAAAAATTCAGGAATCCGCCTAGAGTCCTGGACCCTGTTGGTGGGGGCGGAGAAGGCAAGCGGCCTGCAGGCAGAGATGTTGTGTGTGGGGACTGACTTAGTCTTCGGTCGGACAGAAGCCCTCCGGGATCCATGCCTCATTCACTTTGATAAAGGTGAGGTACTGAACACTTTTGTGACTTAAGTGACTTCTCTTCTCAGTGACAATGCCTCCAGCTGCACTGAAGGTCCTTTCTGACAGGACGCTTGCGGCAGGACAAGAGAGAAATTGGATGGCAAATTGGGACAGCTCTGGCCACAGGTCAAGCCTGCGCACCCAGTAGACCAAGGGTTCATCGTCGCTGCTCGCAGTGTCTACATCCACACTTAAGGCCAGGTAGTCGGCTACCTGCGGGTCCAGGCGTTGGTGGAGAGTGGATCCAGAAGGGCTACGGCGAGGCGTTGGACTAAAGAAAGTCCGCATGTCTGACATCACCCCGAGATCGCTGGAGCATCCTGTCCTTGCCTGTGTGGACTTGGGAGGAGGAGGATTACTGCCAGTGGTACCTTTATTGCGTTGTGATGTCACATCACGCTTAAACGCATTGTAAAGCATCATTGACAGCTTGTTCTGCAAGTGCTGCATCCTTTCCGCCTTCTGTTGAGTTGTTAACAGGTCTGCCACTTTGTGCCTGTACCGAGGGTCTAGTAGCGTGGCCACCCAGTACAGGTTATTCCCCTTGAGTTTTTTGATACGGGGGTCCCTCAACAGGCTGGACAACATGAAATAGGCCATCTGCACAAAGTCGGATCCAGACGTACTCTCCATCTCCTCTTGCTCTTCTTGAGTGACGTCACGCAACTCCTCTTCCTCCCCCCAGCCATGAACAATACCACGGGAATGTGGAGCAGCACAAGCCCCCTGTGACGGCTGCTGCGGTTGTTCTTCTGCCGCCGCCTCTTCCTCCTCCACAGAAACACCTTTCTCATCCTCATCTGAGTCTGACTCCTCTCCTTCCCCACACGACTCCTCTTCTTCCTCCTCCTCCCCCCTCTGTGCTGCTGGAGGTGTCGAGTAAACATCTGGTTCGGATGAAAATCGCTCCCACGACTCCTCCTGCCATAACTGTTCTTGTTCACACTCCTCCACAGCTTCATCCACCACTCTACGCACGGCACGCTCCAGGAAGTAAGCGTAGGGGATCAAGTCGCTGATAGTGCCTTCAGCGCGACTCACCAGGTTGGTCACCTCCTCAAACGGCTGCATGATCCTGCATGCATTTCGCATCAGTGTCCAGCTGTTGGGCCACAACATCCCCATCTTCCCAGATTGTGTCCTTCTACTATAATTGTACAGGTACTGGATGACGGCTTTCTCCTGGTCTAGCAGGCGAGAGAACATGAGCAGGGTGGAATTCCAGCGAGTCGGGCTATCGCAAATGAGGCGTCTCACTGGCAACTTGTTTCTCTGCTGAATGTCCGCAAAGCGGGCCGTGGCAGTGTAAGACCGCCTGAAATGCCCACACAACTTCCTGGCCTGCTTCAGGACGTCCTCTAAGCCTGGGTACTTTGACACAAATCTTTGCACCACCAGATTCAGCACATGAGCCATGCAGGGTACATGTGTCAGCTTTCCCAAATTCAAAGCGGAAAGGAGATTGCTGCCGTTGTCCCACACCACGTTGCCAATCTCCAGCTGGTGCGGGATCAGCCATTGCTCCACCTCTTTGTTAAGAGCAGCCAGGAGAGCTGGTCCAGTGTGACTCTCCGCTTTGAGGCAAGACATGTCTAAAATGGTGTGACACCGTCGTACCTGGCATGCAGCGTAGGCTCTAGGGAGATGGGGCTGTGTAGCTGGAGAGGAGGAGATGGCAGCACCACTAGAGTAGAACTGCCACTCAGCCAAGGAGGAGGAGGAGGATGACAGCGAAGAGGATGTAGCAGGAGGAGAAGGAGAGGAGGTGCCAGGAGGCCTGCCTGCAAGACGTGGAGGTGTCACAAGTTGGTCCGCTGTGCAGCCACGTACTCCATGCTTGCCATCGGTCACCAGGTTGACCCAATGGGCTGTGTACGTAATGTAGCGGCCCTGCCCGTGCTTGGCAGGCTAGGCATCCGTGGTCAGGTGGACCCTTGACCCAACGCTCTTCGCAAGAGATGACACCACTTGCCTCTCAACTGCACGGTACAGTTTGGGTATGGCCTTTTGTGAATAATAATTGCGGCCTGGTATCTTCCACTGCGGTGTCCCAATGGCCACAAATTTACGGAAAGCCTCTGACTCCACCAGCTTGTATGGTAATAGCTGGCGAGCTAATAGTTCCGCCATGCCAGCTGTCAGACGCCGGGCAAGAGGGTGACTGGCTGAAATTGGCTTCTTCCGCTCAAAGACTTCCTTCATGGACACCTGGCTACTGCTGTGGGCAGAGGAGCAGGAACCGCTCGCTCAAGGGCAGAGGCGGTGTGGAGGAGAGTGGCTGTGAAGGTGCAAGGGAGAAAGCGGATGAAGACGATGCACCTGAAGGAGGAAGAGGAGATGGAGGGTGGCTTGTCTTTTGGGTGCTGCTTTTCCTCAGATGTTCTTCCCATTCCTGTTTGTGCCTTTTCTCCAGGTGCCTTCGTAAGGCACTTGTCCCTACGTGAGTGTTGGCCTTTCCACGGCTCAATTTTTGGAGGCAGATCTGAGGTACACACGTTAAAAAATTTCCAAACCGCTGAGCCCCCCTGGGGTGATGGCACTATGGTGGCTTCAGCAGCTGATGTTGAAGGGCATGTTGGCTGGCTGTCTATAGCTGGCAATACATGGCGCCGGACACTGCCCCCAGCTGTTTCTGAGGACGAGCTCCCTCTGCTTCTTTCATGGACTCGTCTCCTCCTACTCCTCTCTAGCTCCCCCTCTGAACTGTCCCCCTGGTCATATACTCTATTGGGAACATACGTGGCATCCGTATAATCGCCATCATAATCCTCCTGCCCAGCTTTGCTTTCCTCAGACACCTCCACAACTGCACCAACATCAGGTGCTTCATCATCCCCCTCCTCACACGTTACGTCCATACTATCGCCACCTAACTCAAACGTATGAGGTGTTGTAACTTGCTTAGCGCCTTCATCTTGTTGCAGCATTATTGGCTGTGAATCAGTGATTTCCACACCAAATAACTCCCCCGAAGTGTCAAATGCAGCGGATGTGGTGCTTGTAGTAGCACTGGTGGCTGCAGGAGATGAGGATTTCTGTGTTAAATACTCAACCACGTCCTCACAATTTTGGAAAGTGATGGCACGTGCCTTCTTCTGAGCACTGTACTTTGGGCCAGGTCCGCACGAAATCACATCAACATGACCTCGCACAGACCTGGCAGTGCCAGGGGGCCTTCCTCTGGGTCTGCCTCTACTTCTTCCTCTACCTGGTTTGTCCATTTTGTCGATCTCGGGGGGATGCTAGGTATATGCAGTGAGGGGGGTTCACTCAACACAAGGGGCCTGATTCACAAAGCGGTGCTAACAGTTAGCACCGTGGTGAAAAGCCCTTTATCACGCCTAAACTCTGTTTAGGCATGATAAGTTTAGGTGTGATAAGTTTAGGTGTGATAAGTTTAGGCATGATAAGTTTAGGTGTGATACGTTTTTAGGCGTGATAAGTTTAAGCACCAACTGGATTAGCACCGCAGTGCACAGCTGATCAAAAGTTTTGCGCTAGCAAAGTCTGGTGCACTTTGCATAGATTTTAATGGCGCTGCTTTGCGTGCGGGACTTTGCGCGCGTAATAAACTTATCTAAACTTAGCATGCCTAAACTTATCACACCTAAACTTATCACACCTAAACTTATCATGCCTAAACTTATCATGCCTAAACTGAGTTTAGGCATGATAAAAATGGTTATCACGCCTAAAGTCTTTAACTGGGTTATCACCGCTTTGTGAATCGAGCCCAATAGGTAGTTAGATGCAGTGAGGTGGGTTCACTGAACACAATAGGTAGTTAGATGCAGTAAGGTGGGTTCACTCAACACAACAGCTAGCTATATGCAGTGAGGTGGGTTCACTGAACACTGAAGGTAGTTAGATGCAGTGAGGTGGGTTCACTCAACACAATAGGTATTTAGATGCAGTGAGGTGGGTTCACTCAACACAACAGCTAGCTATATGCAGTGAGGTGGGTTCACTGAACACTAAAGGTAGTTAGATGCAGTGAGGTGGGTTCACTCAACACAATAAGTAGTTAGATGCAGTGAGGTGGGTTCACTCAACACAACAGCTAGCTATATGCAGTAAGGTGGGTTCACTGAACACTAAAGGTAGTTAGATGCAGTGAGGTGGGTTCACTGAACACTAAAGGTAGTTAGATGCAGTGAGGTGGGTTCACTGAACACTAAAGGTAGTTAGATGCAGTGAGGTGGGTTCACTCAGCACAACAGCTAGGTAGATGCAGTGAGGTGGGTTCACTCAACACAAAGCAAAGGTAGGTATATGCAGTGATGAGGTGGGTTAACTAAACACAACAGGTACTAGTAGGTATTATATGCAGTACTGGGTAGTACAATGTGCAGCTCCCTGTCACACACACAGGCAGAGGCGGGACAAGGTCCTCCAGCATCCAAGGCTGAGACACCAAAGTGCGCCCCTCCATCCCTGTCACCCCAGCCGTCACACACTGATTGCTATTAGACTAAGAGGTGCCACAGTGCCCACAACCTCCCCAACACCTTAATATCTAGTTATCTGGCTTGCAGTCACTGCTATGTATCCCCTTTTCTTATTTCCTTCTGCTTCAAACACAATTAGGAATGACAGCTTAATGAATTGTCGCCCCCTCCTACACTGCGCCCTGAGGCTGGAGCCTCTCCAGCCTATGCCTCGGCCCAGCCCTGCACACAGGTATAGTCACTGATTGTGCTGCTGGGCTGCTGGCAGTGGCACACACACAGTATGAATTAGCAATCCTGTCTATGCAACACAAGTGTCAGTTTGACACACAGATAAAAATAAAAAGATCACAAGAAAAGGATTAGCTCTGAAAAGAGCTGTTGAATGAGGGGTGCTATTAAAGTAATAAGATTCAGCCAGGAGAAAGCTTAACAAGCCAAAAGCCTGACTAATCTTTCCCTAGGAGAAAAAATCTGCAGCAGCTCGCCCTAGTCTGTCTCTAGCAGGCACACGAGTGAGTGTAATGGCCGGCGAGCCTGCCTTATATAAGGGGGGATGGGGCTCCAGGGCTGAGTGTAGCAGGATTGGCTACAATGTGCCTGCTGACTGTGATGTAGAGGGTCACAGTTGACCCTCATAGTGCATTATGGGGCGAATCGAACTTCCGCAAAAGTTCGAACCACCCGAAGTTCGCCTGGAACCGTTCGCCGGCAAACCGTTCGGGACATCTCTAGTCATTACCATGGTGAGAGAGGTCTTACCTCATACTCGGCAGCTGGGTATCCATGTCTGTAGTTCTGAAGCTCTCTGGCTGCTCTAGTTCTAGAGCTTTCTCTATGAGGCTATAATTAAAGCAGAGAACATGATCCATTAGTGATGCCTGGTATCTCTTTTGGTGGAACATGGCTTCAGATTGACTGGAGAGTCGGGTGGGGGAGTGCAGCAGGGAGATCACTAATCGCAATTCGCAAAGCAATGATTGCAAGTGCTGGTGATTTCTGTAGGGTAATCAGCCTCGCTGATCGGCAGGTGCTAGAAAAGCACTTCCAGTAGGTCCCAACCCTAAGTGCAGGACCGCATTTTCCATAAGGCACTGTAGGCGCATGCCTACAGGCGCCTGATGATGGAAAGTCAGCTTACTCCCCTCCCCCAGTGCCTCCTTCCCTCCTTCCCTATGCAGAGTCCTGAGCATAGTGTAAAAAATATATGCATTTCTCTCTTGGACAAATGTACATTTATTTTGTACATATGCATATTATGTCTTTTATATTTTACAATTTATCATGATAGTCATAGCTCCCAACTGTCCCTTTTTGGGAACCAAATCACTCTGTCCCTCTTTCTCCCTCATTTGTCCCTCTTTCAGGACTGATGCACAGATCTATGCAAATATATGATTTTTCAACTGAAAAAGTGTTTAACAGACTCTAAACTATATTTGAATTGATATACAGTGTTTAACCTTTTGGGGACCACGGACGTTGAATCAACGTCCAGCAGGTGGTGCTACCGTTCTGACCGGACGTTGATTCAACGTCCGCGCTAACAAACCGTCCCGACGCGATCTTGCGCACCGGAGAGGGGAGATTAAGCTGTCTTATGACAGCTGGCATCTCCCCCGAGTGATCAGCAGCCGTCGCGTATGGCTGCTGATCACGTGCTCACTACAATCGCCGTCGGATCGTAGCGATCACTTTGACAGCTGCGGCGGTAGGAGGGAAAAGAAGAGGATCCACTCATCTCCGTGCCATTCCAGCGACGATCGGCGCCCCCTTCTGCTCTGGCCAGCATCTCTGCTCAGTCTCACGTCAGCGTCGGGTCCCAGCTTGATGACGTCATCATCTTGTTGCAGCATTATTGGCTGTGAATCAGTGATTTCCACACCAAATAACTCCTGCGAAGTGTCAAATGCAGCAGATGTGGTGCTTGTAGTAGCGCTGGTGGCAGCGGGAGATGAGGTGTTCTGTGTTAAATACTCAACCACGTCCTCACAATTTTGGGAAGTGATGGCACGTGCCTTCTTCTGAGCACTGTACTTTGGGCCAGGTTCGCACGAAATCACATCAACACAACCTCGTACAGACCTGGCAGTGCCAGGTGGCCTTCCTCTGGGTCTGCCTCTACCTCTTCCTCTACCTGGTTTGTCCATTTTGTCCATCTCGGGGGGATGCTAGGTATATGCAGTGAGGTGGGTTTACTCAACACAACAGCTAGCTATATGCAGTAAGGTGGATTCACTGAACACTAAAGGTAGTTAGATGCAGTGAGGTGGGTTAACTGAACACTAAAGGTAGTTAGATGCAGTGAGGTGGGTTCACTGAACACTAAAGGTAGTTAGATGCAGTGAGGTGGGATCACTCAACACAACAGCTAGGTAGATGCATTGAGGTGGGTTCACTCAACACAAAGCAAAGGTAGGTATATGCAGTGATGAGGTGGGTTAACTAAACACAACAGGTACTAGTAGGTATTATATGCAGTACTGGGTAGTACAATGTGCAGCTCCCTGTCACACACACAGGTATAGTCACTGAATGTGCTGCTGGGCTGCTGGCAGTGGCACACACACAGTATGAATTAGCAATCCTGTCTATGCAACACAAGTGTCAGTTTGACACACAGATAAAAAAAAAAAGATCACAAGAAAAGGATTAACTCTGAAAAGAGCTGTTGAATGAGGGGTGCTATTAAAGCAATAAGATTCAGCCAGGAGCAAGCTTAACAAGCCAAGAGCCTGACTAATCTTTCCCTAGGAGAAAAAATCATCAGCAGCTCACCCTAGTCTGTCTCTAGCAGGCACACGAGTGAGTGTAATGGCCGGCGAGCCTGCCTTATATAAGGGGTGGGGGGGGGGGGGCTCCAGTGCTGAGTGTAGCAGGATTGGCTACAATGTGCCTGCTGACTGTGATGTAGAGGGTCACAGTTGACCCTCATAGTGCATTATGGGGCGAATCGAACTTCCGCAAAAGTTCGAACCACCCGAAGTTTGCCTGGAACCGTTCGGGACATCTCTAGTCATTACCATGGTGAGAAAGGTCTTACCTCATACTCGGCAGCTGGGTATCCATGTCTGTAGTTCTGAAGCTCTCTGGCTGCTCTAGTTCTAGAGCTTTCTCTATGAGGCTATAATTAAAGCAGAGAACATGATCCATTAGTGATGCCTGGTACCTCTTTTGGTGGAGCATGGCTTCAGATTGACTGGAGAGTCGGGTGAGGGAGGGGGGAGTGCGGCAGGGAGATCACTAATCGCAATTCGCAAAGCAATGATTGCAAGTGCTGGTGATTTCTGTAGGGGAATCAGCCTTGCTGATCGGCAGGTGCTAGAAAAGCACTCCCAGTAGGTCCCAGCCCTAAGTGCAGGACCGGATTTTCCATAAGGCACTGTAGGCGCATGCCTACAGGCGCCTGATGATGGAAAGTCAGCTTACTCCCCTCCCCCAGTGCCTCCCTCCCTCCTTCCCTATGCAGAGTCCTGAGCATAGTGTAAAAAAAAATATGCATTTCTCTCTTGGACAAATGTACATTTATTTTGTACATATGCATATTATGTCTTTTATATTTTACAATTTATCATGATAGTCATAGCTCCCAACTGTCCCTTTTTGGGAACCAAATCACTCTGTCCCTCTTTCTCCCTCATTTGTCCTTCTTTCAGGACTGATGCACAGATCTATGTAAATATATGATTTTTCAACTGAAAAAGTGTTTAACAGACTCTAAACTAATTATGTTAGTGGGGCACAGAGGCTGGTTGTGCACACTAACACCAGCCTCTGTTGCCCCATGGTGTGCCTCCAGGACCCCCCTGCGCACCGCTATACCCCCCGCAGTGCTGGCGACACACACACTTACCTCCAATCAGCGGGAGGGAAGGGACACGGGCGGGTAGCGCCGATACGGAGGAGGCGGGGGAGCGGAGCTGACAGACAGCGCACAGGTAAACATTGTGCTGGCGACACGCTGTGTGTCGCCAGCACTGTGGGGGGTATAGCGGCGCGTAGGGGGGTCCTGGAGGCACACCATAGGGCAACAGAGGCTGGTGATAGTGTGCACAACCAGTCTCTGTGCCCCACTAACATAATTAAATCCCACCTCGGGTTCTCTTTAAGCACAATTATTTATAAGGAGATGAAAGCTTGAGGCCAAGTTCACAGTGGGGCGTTGTGGTATAACGGCCGATTTGTAATGTGGCATACTACCATGCTACAGTGGAGCATGAGCACAAAACAACCAACCAGGCTTTGAATCTATGGCCTGGGACCCACTAGCAGCGCTTTTATTAAGCATTTGTAATCTGAATCTAAAGAGGTCTTGCTCTAGCTAATTTAATGCTAAGGGCAATTTTTTTAAAGGATACACCTGCGAAACATTAATTAAAGAATCAGATTTACTGACCTAGGGCTTCCTCTAGCCCCTGGAAGCCTATGTGTCCCTCGCCAGTCTTCTGGGGTCCCCTCCATAGTAGCAGCCGCCGATCTGGCCAGGTCAGCAACCAATGGGCATGTGAGAGGAGCGCGACTGCACAATCGCGCATGTGCAGTGATCGCCGACCGTGCCTGATCAGCGGCTGCTACAGAGAGGACCCCGTGAGACAGGGTTGGAGGGACATGTAGGCTTCCAGGGGCTGGAGGAAGCCCTAGGTAAGTAAATCTGATTTTTAAATGTTTCCCAGATGTATCCTTTAAAGAGAACCTGAACTGAAAATTAAAAGTCTTACTTACCTCCCATGTAGTCAACTACTCAATCTCTTTCTCCTCTCCTGCATCCTCTTTGTCCTCTGTGATCAATGGAATTCTCTGTCCTCTATTTTGAAAATGGCCATAACCTGATAAGAGCTTCCTGTTCAGCACGCTGTTAAACTGTAATATCACCCACTTGAGCCATAGGGAAACATGGACATTACCTTGCACATTCAGTTGTAACTGACAGCAGGGGATATATAACTGACTGCAACTGGTATATTTTAGCTCTGACAAAATCTTGTCAGAACTGGAAGGGTTCACTGTAAGAAGAAAATGGTGAGCTTCTGAGAGGAACTGATGGCAAGGTAAGTATGTAATATTCATTTGCAGCTACATCGTGTTTATTTTAAATAATTTTATTCAGTTCAAGTTTCCTTTACGGGCTCGTTTCCATAGGTTGTTATACTGTGTGTTCAGCAAGCAGTTACCAGGCAGCAGCAAACAGTTACCAGGCAGCAGCAAACAGTTACCAGGCAGCAGCAAACAGTTGTGAGAGTTTAAAGGAGTTCTGTGGAGGAGTGCTGGAAAAATCTCCCGCCGCCGGCACTGTTCTAATTGCACGTCTGTTGCGTTAACTGTGGCTGCGCAGCCGTGCACGTCTCCGGGAGCTTACTGCGCAGTACAAAACACCTTGTACTGCGCCTGCGCAGTAAGCTCCCGGAGACGCGAGCGGGAGCGCACACTATTCGTCTTGTCAGACAAATAACTGACCAAGACCGGCGGCGGGGAATGGGTGATCGGAGGAGGACGGTGCGGGACATGACAGCTGCAGGGGGCTGATAGAAGCTCCAGGTAAGTGTCCGTTTTTCTTTTTTCCAGCACTCCACAGAACCCCTTTAAGAGGCTTTTCACTTGCTTTCAAATGCTCGTGGAAAAGGGGCCTAAAAATCACATCCCTCAAGTGGGATCACACACATAGCATTACATTAGCAATTGTGCAGATCAGGCAGGATGGTTTGCAATGATCCATGCCATGTCAACCAGCCAAACATCACTTTTTTTTTCTCTCTTACAGCAAACTTACCTTGTTATTATTTTTTGCACCATTTAAAAAAAAACTATGATTGCATAAACTACCATATGTATATGTTGGAGCTGCTGTAACCATGACAGCAGTGCAAGCCATAACTATTGCTTGAGATGCCCTGTGTCCTGCTTCTATCACACGTACACAGACCAGCGCTCTGGGTGAGGTAGTACCTGTTGTTGTTTCTCCTTTTTTCCTCGCCCCTCATTTCCCCAGGATAAGTGTTCTGCGTCTTCCCAGGTTGAGTCATATTCAGAGTCATAATATGGGGGGGTTCTGGCTCTTTGCTGGGGGACAGATTTTGACTTCCTCATAACTTACAGCTCAGATCGTTATAAACAGAAAGTGAAAGCTGTGCCTAGGGCTGGGCAACCTTTAGAACACACAGAAGGTTTCAGGTTACAAACTGTACTCCGTGCGTTACCATGGCCTGCGCTGTCATAGCTGCCAGTGATCTGTGGCATAGGTGTGTCTCTCTGAAGGTACAGGAGTTGCTAACAGTACACACTGGCAATTCATGGATCACTTTGCGCAACTTATTATCAGTGATCGAAGAACCACCTTTCTTAGGAAGCAGGAAATTTGGGCGGCCAGCAGCTAATGGGTGATAGGCGCTAATGCAATTAGCTATTGCTATTGCTATTAGATGCCCAAAGAAGAAATTTGGGTGCACGATAATTATTGTTATCAAAATTATGATGCTATATTTTTTACAATTTTTATCGCCTTTAAAATTAGAACGTTATAGGTTTTGACGTTTTTTAACGTTTTGTATTAAAAAATTATTCATTTTTTAAAAATTATTGTTTTGAAATGTATAGTTTTGAACATTATAAGGTTAGGAAGGGGGTTTTAGGGTTAGGTGTCAGGAAGGGGGGATTTAGGTTTAGGCGTCAGGAAAGGGGGATTTAGGGTTAGGCATCAGGAAGGGAGGTTTTAGGGTTAGGTTTCAGGAAGGAGGGTTTTAGGATTCGAAAAGAGATTTTAACAAAAACGCATTGCCCACCCAAGCGCCGGAAAAAGAAAAAAAAAACGTGTCAAAAAGCGCCCAACGTGAACAGAGAGCAATGTGAAAGAGGTCGAAGGGGGGTTTTAGGGTTAGGTGTCAGGAAGGGGGGTTTTAGGGTTAGGCATGAGGAAGGGGGATTTTAGGATGAGGCAGGGGGATTTTAGGGTTAGGCATGAGTAAGGGGGGTTTTAGGGTTAGGCATCATCAAGGGGGGTTTTAGGGTTAGACGTCAGGAAGGAAGGGTTTTAGGGTTAGGCATCAGGAAAGAGGGGTTTTAGGGTTAGGCGTTAGGGAGTTTTAGGGTTAGGTATCAGGCAAGGGAGTTTTAGGGTTAGCCGACAGGAAAGGAGGTTTTAGGGTTTTGCGTCATGTAGGGGGGGGGGGGGTTAGGGTTAGGCATCAGGAAGGAGAGTTTTAGTATTAGGCGTCAGGAAAGGGGATTTTAGGGTTAGGCATCATCAAGGGAGGTATTAGGGTTAGTTGTCAGGAAGGGGGAGGTTTAGGGTTAGTCATCAGGATATCGTGTTTCAGGGTTAGGCATCAGGATGGGGTGTTTTAGACCAGTGTTTCTCAACATTTTATTGGTATGTACCCCTTTTAAAAGCCTGTACTCACCAAGTACCCCCTAACATAGTAAACATTATCACAAGTACCACTTGACAAATATATATTTAATGGTAGTACATGATAATTGGTTCTAAACAATTTCCAAGCATTTGCTATTGATTTTAATTAGCTAACAAACTAATTTGGTGTTGTTTACATAAGATTTATCATTTTCTAAAACTCTAAATTCGTTATTCCTGGTTAAGTATATCAAGCCCAAGTACCACATGTTGAGAACCTAGGTTTTAGGGTTAGTCATCAGTATGGGGTATTTTAAGGATAGCCATTGGAGGGGTGGAGAGTTCTGTGTGAGAGTGTAATATTTCATTATAACTTACACTATTTACACTTTTAAAACTAAGAATATACGGCAAGTAGATAGTAACAATAATTTTATTAATGAAAACGGGTGCCCATTATTCCTCGTGCCCTCTTTTCATACACGCCTTTCTTACCCTACTCAATCTCAAATCGAGAAAGTCAGTGGGATGCAGCTTGGAAGCTGGAACTGGGTAATCAAATTCACTTCCTTCTGTCTTTGCACAATAGGGATAGAGAAGCCCCCAGGGGTGTGTAAAACTATGTTAAAAACAATATTAAAAGCGAAAAAAGGACGAGGCAGCTTACCTCAATGAAGACATTCTCATAATAGCACAAAATGGTTTAAAGAGGCGCCCTGGTGTGTAATAAAAGCGTTTAAAAACAGTTTAAAATCGATAAAGAAAATGAGGTAGCTTACCTCAATGACGAAAAATCTTTATGGTGCAAAAGATTTTATTAGAGATAGCACAGGCAACGCATTTCGCGGGTCTGAGCCCGCTTCCTCAGGCCAATAACAGTGCCAAATTAAATGAAAAGTCCAGCGTAGGGAGGGAGCCTCTCTTGTAGGGAGGCTCCCTACACAGGAAGACCTGTTTCCTATTTTTCTTCAAAGAGAGCGACCTCATCCAGGTCCCCGGTGACCACCACGAGTGGAGTCGGGTTTATTGTCTCCACCTGCTTCCTGTGGTCGGGTGCCCCCTGCAACCCACCTTTGTGAGTAGTTCTTTCACATTTCTTCCACCACCACATTGCTGATACATACTGCACAATCGGGCTCCCTTTTTTTGTCTCCTGTGCCTTTTCTTAGAGGGTGTTCTGACACCCACAGCCCACTACATTCTCATAATAGAAAAGAGAAATTTTTGTTTATGCACAGGCAACATGTTTCATGAGTCTAAGCCCGCTTCCTGTCACTGACACTGTTGTTGTCCTAAAGCTATGTATGGCTATAGTAATGGCCTATATGGCACCTTGACCTGATATCTACATATGCCCTCGTTGCAAGAATGTTGGACGCACTGAACCTTTGGAGGGCGAAGGGCGGCAAGGGTTTTGGGTTGTTTGTTTTGTATTGTTGTATGTCGTTTAAAATTTAATAAAATTCATCTTAAAGAGAACCTGAGGTGGGTTTTACAAATCCTATTAGCACACAGAGGCTGGTTCTGCATATAATTCCCAGCCTCTGTTGCTATATTATATCCCCCCAGGCCCCCCCTGCACTCTGCTGTGCCCCCCAAAGTAAACCGCCGCACCAATCAGCGGGGAGGGAAGGGACGTTGGGTGGGGAGCAGCGACATAGAGGAGGCGGGGGAGCGGCGGAGAGTGACAGTGTACATGTAAACTGCCTGCTGGCGACACGCTGTGTGTCGCTAGCATAGCGGTTTACTTTGGGGGGCACTGCAGAGCGCAGGGGGGGCCTGGGCATTATATGCAGAACTAGCCTCTGTGTGCTAATAGGATTTGTAAAACCCACCTCGGGTTCTCTTTAAAAGAAAACCGAAAAAACCCGGATACTTACCCAAGGAGAAGAAAGTCTCTGGATCCTATTGAGTCTTCCCTCATTGTCCTCTGGTTGCCCGTCACTTGCCGGGAGCCCCTTTAACATGGAGGTCATGCTCCTCTTCTGTCACGAGCATGGCCATACTGCAGTCACACAAGGATGGCCTGTGCAGTAGCATGGAGGTGGTCCTGCACGAGTCACAGTTCAACTGCAGTACTGATGCAATGCAGCCAGCAATAACCAACAGAAGCAGAGCAGAATATTGGCTACTTGGAGATACAACACCGTATAGCAACGTATAGGATGCAGAAAGCCACAAGTGGTTGCCCGCTCTAATATAGGGCACCTATCATTGCCTGATACTGCTATCAAGGGGTGAGGTGGGGGCCTTTTTAGAATTTGAACATGACGCCCTTGAACGCGACCCCCCTCTGCATGGCCTTTGTCCCAAGGAGGACATAGGAAGCCTCTAGAGAATGGGTTAACATGAACATTTTTGCCTGGCACTCAATCACCTCTGGCTTGCTTCATTTCCTCCCTGTAGGACAAATATCAATTTTTTCATTTTCTTGGAACTATCTCTTCAACATAAACCCTTCCGCATGGCAACCTTTCACTCAATTATCAGCTGGATAGCGTACTGGTAAGGCCTTTGCATTTGATGAGGGGTGTGAGCCTGTAACCGGGGTTAGAATACCGGCTGAAGCCGGTACATAAAACAGTAAGTAGTCCTTGGGCAAGACTCCCTGATGAACCTGGTCTTCCATAGAGTGTGCCCTAGTGGCTGCAGCTCTGGTGTTTTGAGTCCGCCAAGAGAAAAGCGCACTATAAATATTTTGTGTCTTGTCTTTTTCATCTTTTTGCTTTTTAATAGGAGTACATTTTGCACTGGGACATTTTCCCTATTTTCTATCTCAGTAAATTTATCAATATCTCACACCATCATCATTCTCTGGTTATCATATTTACCACTGAACACCACATTGCTACTTAAAACTTCAGGACTGCGCATATTAAAATCTACTGCCTTTCTTTGAACACCAGTTTTTGACACATTGGCCTCACTAAGGGAAGTTTAGTAAAATTAATAAAATAAATAATGTAGGTTGGTAAAATACCCCATTTTAAACCTTTTTCCCAAATTCACTCGAGCATTTTCACCTCACTAGTCAGTAATTTTAACTTTGTGTGCAGTAAGGGCTGGTTCACACGGACGCTTGGCGGCGTCTACCGGCAAGCGTTCGGGACCCATCGGCTAAACCCTCCCATTCAAGTGAATGGGAGCGTTTAGCATTGCGCGGTTACCGCAGATTACCGTCGATTGCATAAATGCGGCGTTCCGATCCTAATTTAACGCGTCGTTTCTGCCGTCCCTAGAAGCCGCATGCGACGTCCAGGGATGGCTAGTTGATGCGGCTTCATGTCCCCGTACCGCTGCCACCGAACGAGACGTCACAGGACGATGCGACTTCCTGGCCGCCCCAACACCACCTGCCGTCCGTGTGAACCGGCCCTTATAGATATAGTGAATTGGAATTTGGGAAGGTGATCTGGAAAATTAGCTGTTTTCTGCATCACCGAATGTGGTAATGCTTAGTGAATTGAGGCCATTGTGTCCAACGGGTCCGTCTAAGCAAGCAGGTCAGCTGTGAGGCAAGAGAATACCAACCAGCAGTGGCCGAACTCTCCAATTATACACAGAAATGGTCCAGATGTGACATTACAAACAAGAGAGATGGCAATGGACTTGAGAGCTAAAGCGCTAGAGGAGAGAGCATCAGATAAATATGCCAGATCCACAAACTTCATTGCGATGTCCTCTACATTGGATTGGGGGGAGAAGCTGCAGATTTTAGCAGGCAGGCGGACTAACTGGCAGACCAGGAGGGAAGTGAATGCAACACCCAAGCAGCTAGAAATGCCAGAACTCCCTGCCTATGCCCAGAAGCGGCCTTGATATGACATCATATGACAAGTGCTGAATGATGGGGATGGATGTGACACCGAGAAGTGCCAGATTCCTATAATTCCCTGCTCTGACCTCTGCACTGGAGGGTGTAGTGGCTGCCGATACAAGCAGCTACTGTAAGTAAGCTGACAGGTAGGTTGGAAAGAAAGAGAATGCAATTCCCCAATGGCAGTAATATGCCCGCAGCACTTGTAATGTCGTCCTCTAGCATGTCCACAGTCCACCTCTATACCTTTGGAAACAGAGTCTTTTGTTATGCTGCCCCTACACTTTGGAACTCCCTGCCACACCCAATCAGGACATCTTCATCCCTGGAAGCATTTAAGGATAATCTATAACAAAAATACCTCCTCCCAGGGGATACTTACCTTGGGAGGGGAAAGCCTCTGCATCCTATTGAGGCTTTCCTGGTCCCCCTCCATCCCAGTGATCCCTGTGCTGGAAGCCCCTGAAACCACAGCCAAGAAGGATGTCGGCTGTGGCGCAGGCGCAGCAGTGCCGGCAGTATTTACCTTTCCAGCACAGATGCAGTGGCGGCTTTCTGATCGGCCTCAGGCAAAAATAGCCAAGCTTGATCAGGTTTGCCTGCATTGGATTGCGTTAGGTAAATATTTAACTCCCTGGTGTTTGAGTGTTTCCAGCGCTGGATTGCCAGGATGGAGGAGGACGGGAAGCTTCTTTGGGATCAAGAGGCTTCCCCCTCCCGAGGTAAGTATCCCCTGGGGAAGGGGGAGGCTTCTTACAGATTTTCTTTAAGTTCAAACTGCAAATCCACCTGTGAAGTCTGGCATTTATGAACACCTCAAACACTGGTCCACATGACAGCCCGGGGGCCCCAGGTCTCTCTCACTCGCTGGGGCCCCCAAACCACCATGCGACACCTAGAGGGAAGTGTGGGCAAGCCCTGGACCTCTCACCTCCAGGGAACTCACCCCACCACCTCTAAACTGAATGCCAACTGCAACAAACACAATTGCTAACTTCCAGCTAGAGCAATATCCTGCCTCTATCTGGGCAGCAGACGCCAGTCAGCCAATCAGGTGTACTGTCATACACCCTTTGTCTGCTGTACCATACCTAGCAGGAATTACATAAATTAGCATTCAGGTGGGAGGCTCCGGTTGGACGCAATCGTGAATTGCGTCGTTTACAGGGACGCCCCGTGTAGGCACATCTCCCACACAGTCCCCTCCCTAACCACTCACCTGTCAACCGCATCCTAGAAGCTGCAAAAAAGAAATTTAAAATTACAAACACTGGTCCACATGACAGCCCAGGGGCCCCAGGTCTCTCTCACTCACTGGGGCCCCCAAACCACCATGCGACACCTAGAGGGAAGTGCGGGCAAGCCCTGGACCTCTCACCTCCAGGGAACTCACCCCACCACCTCTAAACTGAATGCCAACTGCAACAAACACAATTGCTAACTTCCAGCTAGAGCAATATCCTGACTCTATCTGGCCAGCAGATGTCAGTCATGTGGACCAGTGTTTGTGGTCATGTGGACCAGAGAGAGACCTGGGGCCTCCGGGCTGTCATGTGGACCAGTGTTTGTGATTTTAAATTTCTTTTTTGCAGCTTCTAGGATGCGGTTGACAGCTGAGTGGCCGAAAGGGCTGGTTGTTAGGTGCCGAAAAGCAAGTGCTGCCCAGTGGCCATTAACTAAATATAAATGCGGTCACAGGAGGGGGAAGAGAGCTACCCAGATTACGGGTGTCCATATATACATATGCCATACCTGCAGGGGGGGGGGGGGGGGGAGAAAGGGGAAAGAAAAAAAGGGGGGGGGGGTACATGACAGAATATGGCTGTCTGTACGTCCGATTTCTTAGGCCAATCCCGTTAGGCAGAGCAAACCCACAAGAAGCCGTGGGCAATCTCTTTTATTTTCTCCTATTCAAAAATGTATTTTAATTCAATTCAAGTTTATCGGGAGTTCGAGGATCTAACAGCACCACCCATCACAGTATATTCCGTATCAGGAACATTAAGTTGTATCCCTCCGCATGAGCGGAACTGCTTTGGCAATCCTAGGGGAACAGCTCCTAAAGACGGAAGAAAGTCTGACTTTTATTGATTTTAATTTTATTCATTTTTTAGGATAGCAGAGACAACAACTATGTCTCAGCATAATTGTTTTTACAAGTCTTAACCCTTTTTTTATACATATTTTTTCTAAGTTTTTCAAATCTTCTAAATACATTTTTAAGTATCTGTCACAACAGCCAATAGGAGGCTGCCAAGTTTCCACCACACATACACGTGGTTTTTAAACTACACCTCAAGCACGTCTTAAACAGCCAATAGGAGGCTTTCTTGCCGCCACCACCCACATACGTGGGTATAAAACATTACCGTCCTTGCCGCTGACGTCACCTGATGAAGGCGTGGTCTACGCTGAAACGTTGTGACGTCAGACGGCATCTCCGCGTCCTGGCTCCGCCCACCGCCTCCGACTCCCACGCTGTTTCCAACGCACCCTGCTGCTCTGGCCAAGCGCGGGACACAGGAGAGGATAGACGGCAGGCCTGACGGGCGCATTGATTTCCTATACACTGTAAGTGTAACTTGTATCAGCGTGACTGATTGAAGTATAAAAAACGTTATTGCACCAGCGGTGCGCTCTTGTTCCCTCTTTGTTTTTTGTCAGAATCACTGGCACCACGCAGCTGCCGGAGCAGCACCCGCCCACTTCCTCTCATCATCCATCCAAGACAGCGCAGGGATTATTCTTTTTGTTGTATTTTCAGAGATTTCAGCTGTCTGTTTCCACAGTTAGGAACACATTGAGGAAATGGAAGCCCACAGGCTCAATTCAAGTTAAGGCTTGAAGTGACAGACCAAAAAAAATCTCGGATAAACAGAAGCGACGAATGGTGAGAGCAGTCAGAGTCAATCCACAGACCACCACCAAAGACCTACAACATCATCTTGCTGCAGATGGAGTCACTGTGCATCGTTCAACCATTTGGCACACTTTACACAAGGAGATGCTGCATGCGTATCTCTGCCCATAGCACAAACAGAGCCGCTTGAGACTAAAGCACATTTGGACAAGCCAGCTTCATTTTGGAATAAGGTGCTGTGGACAGATGAAACTAAAGTTGAATTATTTGGTGTAACGAATGGTGTCAACACGCAGAGAGAATCCGATTATTGGCGATCTGCAGAATCACCAGTAATACAGATATACACCAGATTATGGATGAACTGCCGCATCACCAATAATCCAGGTATGTCTAACCTTTGGACACCTGAGATATGAGAGTATGATGTAATAGTACCACTTTGAGTAAGAACCACCAGAGGGGCTGGAGGTAGTAATGAAAGGAATTCAGTTGGAGATCAGTGGCACCTGTGGGCACCAGGCGGGGAGGCAATGGGCGTGGCCATGCGGTGAGTGGGCGTGGCCATGGGTGGGGCCAAATGTACATGAACTTAGCAGCGGTGTAAGCTACGGATAACGGGCCTGCCCATCGAAATATTGGACGGAGCCCCCTGTCCTTTATTTCGATCATTTACAATCAGTATAGGCATAGATCAAAGATGTATACGCACATACAATTTTGATTGGTCAATCACTGACCCCCAATTTCCCACCCCCGTGCAGTAAGTGGGCCAACAGACAATGAATTTTATGAACAGAGCTAAAATTGGCTAATCAAAATTGTATGTGTGTACCAGGCTTTACAGCTAATACTGTACATACTGAAAGTAGCAGGGATCAGCATACAATACAGCTGGTTTACAATCAATAAAGGCACAGAGTAGCACCTTACACTGTACACACTGGAGGTAAATCAGCACACAGTGCAAGCACTAGAGAACAGCGTATACTGTACATACTGTAGGCAGCAGAATTCAGCACACTGCAGCTAGCGTGCCAAAAATATGACGATCACGTTGTGCGGCGTGCTTATCGCTCCGCACCAAAAAATGGGTGGGCCATGGACCAGAATATAGGTGTGGTAACGGGTGGAGACAAATTTACATGAACCTAGCAATGGTGGGACATCAGATTAGGACAGTGGTGGCGAACCTTTTGGAGGCCGAGTGCCCAAACTGCAACCCAAAAGTCACTTTCCGGTATCTATCGCAAAGTGGCAACAGCAATTTAAACTAAATACTGTACAAACGTTTTAACTCATACATGAACATTATGGAAAATCCAAGTTGAAAATAAACTGTGAAGATAAACAATTTCATCCATCCTACTCCTGAAAAATGTATTCAATTTTTTAGAACCTCCCAGTTTTATTTTCTGTTTTAAAACGCTAAAAAAGTAGGATTAATGCTATTGTCTCATATGATAAGGATTCAGCTTTTCCCATAGTCTCGCAGTTAGCAATCATGTGACCCCCAACAAGACATATTCAGCAATCATGAGGCCCCCAACAAATCAGGAGGCCCCCAACAAGACAAATTCAGCAATCATGAGGCCTCCAACAAATCATGAGGCCCCCAACAAGACAAATTCAGCAATCATGAGGCCCCCAACAAATCATGAGGCCCCCAACAAGACAAATTCAGCAATCATGAGGCCCCCAACAAATCATAAGGCTCCCAACAAGACACATTCAGCAGTCATGAGGCACATAAATAGACAGCATTTCACATAAATAGGCAGAATGCCCCCTTAATATGGTAGCCCCCCCAAGTTAGGTAGTGAGTGACAGGGACCCCCAGGTTAGCTAGTGAGTGACAGGCGCCTCCAGTTAGGTAGTGAGTGACAGGGACCCCGATAGTGAGTGACAGGGAGCACCTTTAGGTAGTGAGTGAGTGCCAGGGAGCCCCTTTAGGCAGTGAGTGAGTGACAGGAAGCCCCTTTAGGCAGTGAGTGAGTGCCAGGGAGCCCCTTTAGGCAGTGAGTGAGTGACAGGAAGCCCCTTTAGGCAGTGAGTGAGTGACAGGGAGCCCCTTTAGGGAGTGAGTGAGTGACAGGGAGGCCCTTTAGGGAGTGAGTGAGTGACAGGGAGGCCCTTTAGGGAGTGAGTGAGTGCCAGGGAGCCCCTTTAGGAACTGAGTGCGTGCCAGGGAGCCCCTTTAGGGAGTGAGTGCGTGCCAGGGAGCCCCTTTAGGGAGTGAGTGCGTGCCAGGGAGCCCCTTTAGGGAGTGGGTGCGTGCCAGGGAGCCCCTTTAGGGAGTGGGTGCGTGCCAGGGAGCCCCTTTAGGGAGTGGGTGCATGCCAGGGAGCCCCTTTAGGGAGTGGGTGCGTGCCAGGGAGCCCCTTTAGGGAGTGAGTGCGTGCCAGGGAGCCCCTTTAGGGAGTGAGTGCGTGCCAGGGAGCCCCTTTAGGGAGTGGGTGCGTGCCAGGGAGCCCCTTTAGGGAGTGAGTGACAGGGAGCCCCTTGAGGGAGTGAGTGAGTGACAGGGAGCCCCTTTAGGGAGTGAGTGAGTGCCAGGGAGCCCCTTTAGGGAGTGAGTGAGTGACAGGGAGCCCCTTTAGGGAGTGAGTGAGTGACAGGGAGCCCCTTTAGGGAGTGAGTGCGTGCCAGGAAGCCCCTTTAGGGAGTGGGTGCGTGCCAGGGAGCCCCTTTAGGGAGTGAGTGAGTGACAGGGAGCCCCTTTAGGGAGTGAGTGAGTGACAGGGAGCCCCTTTAGGGAGTGAGTGAGTGACAGGGAGCCCCTTTAGGGAGTGAGTGAGTGCCAGGGAGCCCCTTTAGGGAGTGAGTGCGTGCCAGGGAGCCCCTTTAGGGAGTGATCGAGTGCCAGGGAGCCCCTTTAGGGAGTGAGTGAGTGCCAGGGGAGCCCCTTTAGGCAGTGAGTGAGTGCCAGGGAGCCCCTTTAGGGAGTGAGTGAGTGACAGGGAGCCCCTTTAGGGAGTGAGTGACAGGGAGCCCCTTTAGGCAGTGAGTGAGTGACGGGGAGCCCCTTTAGGGAGTGAGTGCGTGCCAGGGAGCCCCTTTAGGGAGTGAGTGCGTGCCAGGGAGCCCCTTTAGGGAGTGAGTGCGTGCCAGGGAGCCCCTTTGGTGAGTGAGTGACAGGGAGGCCCCCCCCTCTAGCCGCCGCCGCCGCTCCCCCCCTACCTCTCAGCAGACCTCAGGATCAGCGGCGACCCGACCAGATGTACGAGCGGACGCTGGACGCACCCGCTCGATATGCGGAAGTGATGTCACTTCCGCATATCAGTGCGGGCGCTGGGTCCTAGCGCCCGCACGATTGGTCGCCGGCTCGCCGCCTGATCCTGAGGTCTGAGACTGTCAGTGACGCGGCGGCTGGAGGGAGCCGCTGAGTCTTGACAGAGGGGGCGGCCGGGCGGAGATCCGTGGCACCCCAGGAAAGATTGGGGGCACGTGCCCCCCTAAAACAGGGCTAGCGACGCCCCTAAAGTGATGCAAAGCAGCGTTTTAAGGGCAGAAATCACATTGAATGCTAAATTGCAGGCCTAACGTGCTTTAAAACATCTTGCATGTGTATACATCAATCAGGGAGTGTAATTAGAGTACTGCTTCACACTGACACACCAAACTCACTGTGTAACGCACCGCAAATAGCTGTTTGTTGTGTGTTGTGACGGCCGTGCTGGACTACTGCGCAACATGGCGAGATTGCTCTTCCTCACTCAGTGATGTCAGGTAATGTGTGACTTCCTTCTCAACTTTCCATGGCACTGTTAAAAAGCTTATGTTTTGTTTTTAAATTACATTTTCTACTTGCTGTGTACTTGTTCAGTACCGCTACAATGAGAATCCTATGGAGGCGGGCAAGTCTGACATTGTGACCCCGGTTAAAGGCCGGGGAATGAGGGATGGAATCCGGTGTGGAGCCTGAGCAACGCAACACATCCAAGGAGGGCAGCAGGCAGGCATGCACGCCCACCTCGAGGTAGTGACCAAAAATAACAATACAGGAGGAAGACTTTCGAGGCCCTGCTGTGTATTTGAAATGAATGTACTTTAAATCCTTTAACGAGAACCAATTGTGGCGAGCAAAGATGACACCACATTCCTTTCACGAGAATCATATGGAGGCGGGCAAGTCTGCCATTTGTGACCCCGGGTAATGGCCGGGGAATGAGGGATGGAATCCGGTGTGGAGCCTGAGAAACGGCTACCACTACACATCCAAGGAGGGCAGCGGGCAGGCATGCACGCCCACCTCGAGGTAGTGACCAAAAATAACAATACAGGAGGAAGACTTTCGAGGCCCTGCTGTGTATTTGAAATGAATGTACTTTAAATCCTTTAACGAGAACCAATTGTGGCGGGCAAAGATGACACCACATTCCTTTCACGAGAATCATATGGAGGCGGGCAAGTCTTCCATTTGTGACCCCGGGTAATGGCCGGGGAATGAGGTATGGAATCCGGTGTGGAGCCTGAGCAACGGCTACCACTGCACATCCAAGGAGGGCAGCAGGCAGGCATGCAATACAGGACTTTGAGGCCCTAATTGTAATGAATCAACTTTAAATCCTTTAACGGGAATCCGTTATGGAGGGTAAGTCTGCCATTGTCACCGCGGGGAATGGAGGTTGGATTCCGGCCGGAAGTGGGAGCCTGCTGAGACCCATGCTGTAGCTGCCCTGACCGTGCTTTGCAGACCAGGCATCTGTGGTCACTGGTCAGATGGACCCTTGAGCCAGCGGAAGACAAACCAAGTCGAAAGCATTTGCCAAGAATGTTTTACGGAGGGCAATTTTTGTTGGCATTTTTTTAAATTGTTTGAAAATGTAGATGGTTGTATTTTTAAATTGTTTGGAACTTTAGATGGTTGTATTTTTAAATTGTTCGAAACTTTAGATGGTTGTATTGCGTTCAGGAGTTGGAGCCTGATCAACGGCTACCACCACACATCCAGGCAAGGAGGGCAGCAGGCAGGCAGGCATGCACGCCCGCCCCGAGGTAGTGACCAAAAATAACAATACAGGACTCAGGAGGACCTTTTGAGGCCCTAATTGTAATGAATCAACTTTAAATCCTTTAACGGGAATCCGTTATGGAGGGCAAGTCGGATGGTGCCTTCACTGCGATTCACCAGGTTGGTCTCCGGCGAGAATCCGTTATGGAGGGCAAGTCTGCCATTGTCACCGCGGGGAATGAAGGTTGGATTCCGGCCCGAAGTGGGAGCCTGCTGAGACCCATGCTGTAGCTGCCCTGACCGTGCTTTGCAGACCAGGCATCTGTGGTCAGATGGACCCTTGAGCCAGCGGAAGACAAACCAAGTCGAATGCATTTGCCAAGAATGAGGGCAATTTTTGTTGGCATTTTTTTAAATTGTTTGAAAATGTAGATGGTTGTATTTTTAAATTGTTTGAAACTTTAGATGGTTGTATTTTTAAATTGTTTGAAACTGTATCCGTTCAATTGCAAGTTATGCACTGACTGCCAGGTATAATGTGCAGTCACAGATGCAGTGAAAGGTATGCAGTGAGTGCAAACAGCCGTTTGTGTAGTGACGGCCGTGCTGGACTGGTGCGCACCATGACGAGAGTGCAGGTGATAGTGGCTTTTCAGCCCATATGCTCGCCTGGCTGATGTAGCTGAATGACAGAACAGTGACTGTCCAGCTGATCAAATTTGGTCTGACCACAATGAAACAATGACCTTATTATCTTTGGTGTGCCACCCCCACCGAGACACTCATATAGCCGGCGGTCATTGCTTCGTTGTGATACGCAAGCCCCTTCACCGCGGCAAGGTAATGATCACGAAGGGGGATGGGCACATGTACATGCCTTTTGTTTATTGTTGCAGCCGCCTGCAGTTCAGCCATAAAAATTAGGCAGGCATGTGCATGCCCAAGAAAAATTAGTATAGCGGCCGCTGCTAGCAGCGGCCTTAAAAATTCTGGAATCCGCCTAGAGTCCTGGGCCCTGGTGGTGGTGGCGGCGGAGAAGGCAGTCAAACGGCCTGCAGGCAGAGATGCTGTCTGTGGGGACTGACTTAGTCTTCGGTCGTGCAATAGCCCTCAGGGATCCATGCCTCGTTCATTTTGATAAAGGTCAGGTACTGAACACTGTCATGACTTAGGCGACTTCTCTTCTCAGTGACAATGCCTCCAGCTGCACTGAAGGTCCTTTCTGACAGGGCGCTTGCGGCAGGGCAAGAGAGAAGTTGTATGGCAAATTGGGACAGCTCTGGCCACAGGTCAAGCCTGCGCAACCAATAGAGCAAGGGTTCATCCTCGCTGCTTGCAGTCGCAGTGTGTACATCCACACTTAAGGCCAGGTAGTCGGCTACCTGCCGGTCCAGGCGTTGGTGGAGGGTGGATCCCGAAGGGCTACTGCGAGGCGTTGGACTGAAGAATGTCCGCATGTCCGACATCACCCCAAGATCGCTGGAGCGGCCTGTCCTTGCCTGCGTGGACTGGTGAGGAGGAGGAGGAATACTGCCAGTGGTACCTTTATTTAGAGTTGGGCCGAACGGTTCGCCTGCGAACGGTTCCATGCGAACTTCAGTGGTTCGCGTTCGCGTCCCGCAGGCGAACCTTTGCGGAAGTTCGGTTCGCCCCATAATGCACATGGAGGGTCAACTTTGACCCTCTACATCACAGTCAGCAGGCCCAGTGTAGCCAATTAGGCTACACTAGCCCCTGGAGCCCCACCCCCCCTTATATAAGGCAGGCAGCGGCGGCCATTACGGTCACTCGTGTGCTGCCTGCGTTAGTGAGAGTAGGGCGAGCTGCTGCAGACTGTCTCTCAGGGAAAGATTAGTTAGGCTTAACTTGTTCCTGTCTGGCTGCATACCTGTTCTGTGAACCCACCACTGCATACCTGTGCTGTGAACCCACCACTGCATACCTGTTCTGTGAACCCACCACTGCATACCTGTGCTGTGAACCCACCACTGCATACCTGTTCAGTGAACCCACCACTGCATACCTGTGCTGTGAACCCACCACTGCATACCTGTTCAGTGAACCTGCCACTGCATACCTGTTCTGTTCAGTGGACCCGCCACTGTATACCTGTTCATTGAACCCACCACTGCATACCTGTGCTGTGAACCCACCACTGCATACCTGTTCTGTGAACCCACCACTGCATACCTGTTCAGTGAACCCGCCACTGCATACCTGTTCTGTTCAGTGGACCCGCCACTGTATACCTGTTCAGTGAACCCACCACTGCATACCTGTGCTGTGAACCCACCACTGCATACCTGTTCTGTGAACCCACCACTGCATACCTGTTCAGTGAACCCACCACTGCATACCTGTTGTGTTCAGTGAACCCGCCACTGCATACCTGTTCTGTTCAGTGGACCCGCCACTGTATACCTGTTTAGTGACCCCGCCACTGCATACCTGTTGTGTTCAGTGAACCCGCCACTGCATACCTGTTGTGTTCAGTGAACCTGCCACTGCATACCTGTTCTGTGAACCCGCCACTGTATACCTGTTCTGTTTAGTGAACCCGCCACTGCATACCTGTTCTGTTCAGTGGACCCGCCACTGTATACCTGTTCAGTGAACCCCCCCACTGCATACCTGTTCTGTTCAGTGGACCCGCCACTGTATACCTGTTCAGTGAACCCGCCACTGCATACCTGTTCTGTGAACCCGCCACTGTATACCTGTTCTGTTTAGTGAACCCGCCACTGTATACCTGTTCAGTGAATCCGCCACTGCATACCTGTTGTGTTCAGTGAACCTGTCACTGCATACCTGTTCTGTGAACCCGCCACTGTATACCTGTTCTGTTTAGTGAACCCGCCACTGCATACCTGTTCTGTTCAGTGGACCCGCCACTGCATACCTGTTCTGTTCAGTGGACCCGCCACTGTATACCTGTTCAGTGAACCCGCCACTGCATACCTGTTCTGTTCAGTGAACCCGCCACTGCATACCTGTTGTGTTCAGTGAACCTGCCACTGCATACCTGTTCTGTGAACCCGCCACTGTATACCTGTTCTGTTTAGTGAACCCGCCACTGTATACCTGTTCAGTGAACCCGCCACTGCATACCTGTTGTGTTCAGTGAACCTGCCACTGCATACCTGTTCTGTGAACCCGCCACTGTATACCTGTTCTGTTTAGTGAACCTGCCACTGCATACCTGTTCTGTTCAGTGGACCCGCCACTGCATACCTGTTCTGTTCAGTGAACCCGCCACTGCATACCTGTTCTGTTCAGTGGACCCGCCACTGTATACCTGTTCAGTGAACCCGCCACTGCATACCTGTTGTGTTCAGTGAACCTGCCACTGCATACCTGTTCTGTGAACCCGCCACTGTATACCTGTTCTGTTCAGTGGACCCGCCACTGTATACCTGTTCAGTGAACCCGCCACTGCATACCTGTTCTGTTCAGTGGACCCGCCACTGTATACCTGTTCAGTGAACCCGCCACTGCATACCTGTTCTGTTCACTGAACCTGCCACTGCATACCTGTTGTGTTCAGTGAACCTGCCACTGCATACCTGTTCTGTGAACCCACCACTGTATACCTGTTCTGTTTAGTGAACCCGCCACTGTATACCTGTTCTGTTTAGTGAACCCGCCACTGCATACCTGTTCTGTTCAGTGGACCCGCCACTGTATACCTGTTCAGTGAACCCACCACTGCATACCTGTTCTGTTCAGTGAACCCGCCACTGTATACCTGTTCTGTTTAGTGAACCCGCCACTGTATACCTGTTCTGTTTAGTGAACCCGCCACTGCATACCTGTTCTGTTCAGTGGACCCGCCACTGTATACCTGTTCAGTGAACCCCCCCACTGCATACCTGTTCTGTTCAGTGGACCCGCCACTGTATACCTGTTCAGTGAACCCGCCACTGCATACCTGTTGTGTTCAGTGAACCTGCCACTGCATACCTGTTCTGTGAACCCGCCACTGTATACCTGTTCTGTTCAGTGAACCCACCGCATCAGTGCGCATACCTGTGCAGTTAAGTGAACCCACCTACCTACGTGAGTGCACGCAGTGTGATATACCACTCCGTGCATACCCGATATGGACAAAACAGGTAGAGGAAGAGGTAGTGCCAGAGGAAGGCCACCCGGCAGGTCTGCGCGAGGTCGTGTAAATGTAATTTCGTGTGGACCTGGCCCACAGTACAGTGCTCGGAAGAAGGCTCGTCCCATCACCTCCCAAGATTGTCAGGACGTGGTTGAGTATTTAGCGACACAGAACACCTCATCTTGCTCAGCCACCAGCGCTACTACTAGCACCACTTCCGCTGCATTTGACACTTCGCAAGAATTATTTAGTGGTGAAATCACTGATGCACAGCCATTGTTGTTACAGCCAGATGAATTTTCACCAGCTCATATGTCTGAGTTACGCGGCACCACTATGGATGTAACGTGTCAGGAGGATGAAGGACCTAATGATGGTGCAAGTTTGGATTTGTCTGAGGCAAGCGAAGCTGGGCAGGATGACTACGATGATCACGGTAATAGGGATCCTCTGTATGTTCCCAATAGAGGAGATGCAGAGAGGGACAGTTCAGAGGGGGAGTCAGAGAGTAGTAGGAGGAGAGAAGTTGCTGAAAGAAGCTGGGGCAGCTCTTCGTCAGAAACAGCTGGTGGCAGAGTCCGGCACCATGTATCGCCACCTATGTACAGCCAGCCAACTTGCCCTTCAGCATCAGCTGCTGAGGTCCCCTTAGTGCCCACATCCCAGGGTGGCTCAGCGGTGTGGACATTTTTTAATGTGTGTGCCTCAGATCGGACCAAAGCCATCTGTTCGCTCTGCCAACAAAAATTGAGCCGTGGAAAGGCCAACACTCACGTAGGGACAAGTGCCTTACGAAGGCACTTGGAGAAAAGGCACAAACAGCAATGGGATGGCCACCTGAGCAAAAGCAGCAGCAGCACACAAAAGCAAAGCCACCCTCCTTCTCCTCTTCCTCCTCCATCAGGTGCATTATCTGCTTCTGCCGCTTTCTCCCTTCCACCTTCACAGGCACCCTCCTCCACTCCGCCTCTGCCCTTGAGCGGTTCCTGCTCCTCTGCCCACAGCAGCAGTCAGGTGTCCGTGAAGGAAATGTTTGAGCGGAAGAAGCCAATTTCGGCCAGTCACCCCCTTGCCCGGCGTCTGACAGCTGGCGTGGCGGAACTGTTAGCTCGGCAGCTGTTACCATACCGGCTGGTGGACTCTGAGGCCTTCCGTAAATTTGTGGCCATCGGAACACCGCAGTGGAAGATGCCAGGCCGCACTTATTTTTCGAGAAAGGCCATACCCCAACTGCACCGTGAAGTTGAGAGGCAAGTGGTGTCATCTCTTGCGAAGAGCGTTGGGTCAAGGGTACACCTGACCACGGATTCCTGGTCTGCCAAGCACGGGCAGGGTCGCTACATTACGTACACAGCCCATTGGGTGAACCTGGTGGTGAACGATGGCAAGCAGGGCGCAGCGGACCAAATTGTGACACCTCCACGGCTTGCAGGCAGGCCTCCTGCCACCTCCTCTCCTCCTGCTACATGCTCTTCGCTGTCCTCCTCCTCCTTGGCTGAGTGGCAGTTCTCCTCTCCAGCTACACAGCACCAGCTCCGCAGGGCCTATGCTGCATGCCAGGTAAGACGGTGTCACGCCATCTTAGACATGTCTTGTCTCAAATCGGAGAGTCACACTGGAGCAGCTCTCCTGGCTGCTCTTAAGAAACAGGTGGATGAGTGGCTGACCCCGCACCACCTGGAGATAGGCAACGTGGTGTGCGACAACGGCAGCAATCTGCTTGCCGCTTTGCATATGGGGAAGCTGACACACATACCCTGCATGGCACATGTCATGAATCTAGTGGTTCAAAGATTTGTGGCAAAGTACCCTGGCTTAGCGAATGTCCTGAAGCAGGCCAGGACGTTCTGTGGGCATTTGAGGCGGTCTTACACAGCCATGGCACGCTTTGCGGAAATTCAGCGCAAAAACAACATGCCGGTGAGACGCCTCATTTGCGATAGCCCGACTCGCTGGAACTCGACCCTGCTCATGTTCTCCCGCCTGCTAGAACAGAAGAAAGCCGTGACCCACTACCTCTACAACTACAGTAGAATGAAACAGTCTGGGAAGATGGGGATGTTCTGGCCCGACAACTGGACACTGATGAAAAATGCATGCAGGCTCATGCGGCCATTTGAGGAGGTGACCAACCTGGTGAGCCGCAGTGAGGGCACCATCAGCGACTTAATTCCCTACGCTTACTTCTTGGAGCGTGCTGTGCGAGAGTGGCGGATGAAGCTGTGAATGAGCGTGACCAGGAACCGTTACGGCAGGAACAGGCATGGGATCAATTTTCATCAGACCCAGCTGTTTCCTCAACACCTGCGGCAGCACAGAGGGGGGAGGAGGAGGAAGAAGAGAAGTCGTGTGCAGAAGACGAGTCAGACTCAGAGGATGATGAGCAAGGTGTTTCTTTGGGAGAGGAGGAGGAGGAGGAGGGGACAGCGGCAGGAGAACAACCTCAGCAGGCATCGCAAGGGGCTTGTGCTGCTCAACCTTCCCGTGGTATTGTTCGCGGCTGGGGGGAGGAGGTTGACTTACCTGACGTCACTGAGGAAGAGCAAGAGGAGATGGAGGGTACTGGATCCGACTTTGTGCAGATGTCGTCTTTTATGCTGTCCTGCCTGTTGAGGGACCCCCGTATAAAAAACCTCAAGGGGAATGACCTGTACTGGTTGGCCACACTACTAGACCCTCGGTACAGGCACAAAGTGGCGGACCTGTTACCAACTCACCGGAAGGTAGAAAGGATGCAGCACATGCAGAACCAGCTGTCAACTATGCTTTACAATGCCTTTAAGGGTGATGTGACGGCACAACGCCAGCAAGGTACCACTGCCACTAATCCTCCTCCCGTGTCCACGCAGTCAAAGACAGGACGCTCCAGCGATCTCATGGTGATGTCGGACATGTGGACGTTCTTTAGTCCAACGCCTCGCCGTAGCCCTTCCGGATCCTCCCTCCACCAACGCCTGGAACGGCAGGTAGCCGACTACCTGGCCTTAAGTGTGGATGTAGACACTGCTGTGAACAGCGATGAGGAACCCTTGAACTACTGGGTGCGCAGGCTTGACCTGTGGCCAGAGCTGTCCCAATTTGCCATCCAACTTCTCTCCTGCCCTGCCGCAAGCGTCCTGTCAGAAAGGACCTTCAGCGCAGCTGGAGGCATTGTCACAGAGAAGAGAAGTCGCCTAAGTCACAAAAGTGTTAAGTACCTCACCTTTATCAAAATGAATGAGGCATGGATCCCGGAGGGCTGCTGCCCGCCCCAAGACTAAGTCAGTCCCCGCACACACAGCATCTCTGCCTGCACGCCGTGTGACTGGCTGCCTGCCCTGCCCCAAGAAGACTAAGTCGCTCCCAGTCCCTCCACACAGCATGTCTGCCTGCAGGCCGCTTGACTACCTTCTCCGCCACCACCAACAGGGTCCGGGACTCCAGGCGGATTGCTGAATTTTTTTAGGCCGCTGCTAGCAGCGGCCGCTGTAATAATTTTTCTGGTGCGTGTACATGACTGCCTAATTTTTCTGGCTGCACTGCGGGCAGCTGCAACAACAAAAGAAAAGGCATGTACATGCGCCCATTCCCCTTCGTGATCATTACCTTGCCGTGGTGAAGGGGCTTGCGTATCACAATGAAGCAATGACCGGCGCCTAGATGAGTGTCTCGGGGGGCACACCCACGATAATAAGGTCGTTGCCTCATTGTGGTCAGACCAAATTTGATCAGCTGGACAGTCACTGTTCTGTCATTCAGCTACATCAGCCAGGCGACCATATGGGCTGTAAAGCCACCAAAACCTGCACTCTCGCCATGGTGCGCACCAGTCCAGCACGGCCGTCACTACACAAACAGCTGTTTGCGGTGCGTTACACGGTGAGTTTGGTGTGTCAGTGTGAAGCAGTACCTTAATTACACTACCTGATTGATGTATACACATGCAAGATGTTTGAAAGCACTTTAGGCCTGTCATTTAGCATTCAATGTGATTTCTGCCCTTAAAACGCTGCTTTGCGTCAAATCCAGATTTTTCCCGGGGACTTTTGGCATGTATCCCACTCCGCCATGCCCCCCTCCAGGTGTTAGACCCCTTGAAACATCTTTTCCATCACTTTTGTGGCCAGCATAATTATTTTTTTTTTCAAAGTTCGCATCCCCATTGAAGTCTATTGCGGTTCGCGAACTTTAACGCGAACCGAACATTTCGCGAACCTAAAATCGGAGGTTCGGCCCAACTCTACCTTTATTGCGTTGTACTGTCACATCAGCCTTAAATGCATTGTAAAGCATCATTGACAGCTTGTTCTGCAAGTGCAGCATCCTTTCCGCCTTGTGTGTAGTTGGTAACAGGTCTGCCACTTTGTGCCTGTACCGAGGGTCTAGTAGCGTGGCCACCCAGTACAGGTCATTCCCCTTGAGTTTTTTGATACGGGGGTCCCTCAACAGGCTGGACAACATGAAAGAGGCCATCTGCACAAAGTCAGATCCAGACGTACTCTCCATCTCCTTTTGCTCTTCCACAGTGACGTCACGCAACTCCTCTTCCTCCCCCCAGCCACGGACAATACCACGGGAACGTGGAGCAGCAAAAGCCCCCTGTGACGGCTGCTGCAGTTGTTCTTCTGCCGCCTCTTCCTCCTCCACAGAAACACCTTCCTCATAATCATCCGAGTCTGACTCCTCTCCTTCCCCACACGACTCCTCTTCTTCCTCCTCCTCCCCCCTCTGTGGTGCCGCAGGTGTTGAGGAAACCTGTGGTTCGGCTGAAAATTGGTCCCACGACTCCTCCTGCCGTAGCTGTTCCTGTTCCCGCTCCTCCACAGCTTCATCCACCACTCTACGCACGGCACGCTCCAGGAAGTAAGCGTAGGGGATCAAGTCGCTGATGGTGCCTTCAGCGCGACTCACCAGGTTGGTCACCTCCTCAAACGGCCGCATGGTCCTGCATGCATTTCGCATCAGTGTCCAGCTGTTGGGCCACAACATCCCCATCTTCCCAGATTGTGTCCTTCTACTGTAGCTGTGCAGGTACTGGGTGATGGCTTTCTCCTGGTCTAGCAGGCGAGAGAACATGAGCAGGGTGGAATTCCAGCGAGTCGGGCTATCGCATATCAAGCGTCTCACCGGCAAGTTGTTTTTCAGCTGAATGTCCGCAAGCCGTGCCATGGCCGTATAAGACCACCTGAAATGCCCACACAACTTCCTGGTCTGCTTCAGGACGTCCTCTAAGCCTGGGTACAAATCTTTGCACGACCAGATTCAGCACATGTGCCATGCAGGGTACATGTGTCAGCTTTCCCAAATTCAAAGCGGAAAGGAGATTGCTGCCGTTGTCACACACCATGTTGCCGATCTCCAGCTGGTGCGGGGTCAACCATTGCTCCACCTGTTTGTTAAGAGCAGCCAGGAGAGCTGCTCCAGTGTGACTCTCCGCTTTGAGGCAAGACATGTCTAAAATTGCGTGACACCGTCGTACCTGGCATGCAGCGTAGGCTCTGGGGAGATGGGGCTGTGTAGCTGGAGAGGAAGAGGAGATGGCAGCACCGCTAGAGTTCAACTGACACTCAGCTGAGGAGGAGGAGGTTGACAGCGAAGAGGATGTAGCTGGAGGAGAAGGAGAGGAGGTGGCAGGAGGCCTGCCTGCAAGCCGTTGAGGTGTGACAAGTCGGTCCGCTGCGCAGCCACGTACTCCCTGCTTGCTGCCATCGGTCACCAGGTTGACCCAATGGGCTGTGTACGTAATGTAGCGGCCCTGCCCGTGCTTGGCAGACCAGGCATCCGTGGTCAGGTGGACCCTTGACCCAACGCTCTTTGCAATAGATGACACCACTTGCCTCTGAACTGCACGGTACAGTTTGGGTATGGTAGAGTGACCAGACGTCCCGGATTGCCCGGGACACGTCCCGGATTCGGGGTCCGCTGTCCCAGGCTTAATGAGGTCCCGGGAAACGTCCCGCTTTCAGCAGCGGGACGTCCCGGCCTCGGGACTCTGGCCACTCTCTCCTCAATGAACTGGCAGCGGCGTCTATAGACGCCGTGCCAGTTCATTGCCCGCAGCCCCGCTCCAGCCTCCTCTTCCGGTGTCTGTTTCCGACACCGGCAGGCGAGCAGGGCTACGGCAAGATGGCTGCCGAAGCCCTGTACTGGAGACCTATTTGTGTCACTAGTACAGGGCTTCGGGCGCCATCTTGCCATAGCCCTGTCAGCGCGGGAGAGAAGAGCAGGAGGAGGAAGACGGTCCCGGGACGGAGCAGCGCGCCAGAGGCCGGACACTTCTGCCAGGTGAGTAAATGCTTTCTTTTCCAGGTGAAATGTTTGCCCGCATTGTTTCTTTTCCAGGTGAAATGTTTGCCCGCATTGTTTCTTTTCCAGGTGAAATGTTTGCCCGCATTGTTTCTTTTCCAGGTGAAATGTTTGCCCGCATTGTTTCTTTTCCAGGTGAAATGTTTGCCCGCATTGTTTCTTTTCCAGGTGAAATGTTTGCCCGCATTGTTTCTTTTCCAGGTGAAATGTTTGCCCGCATTGTTTCTTTTCTGGCGAAATGTTTGCCGCAGTGCGTTTCTTTTCTGGCGAAATGTTTGCCGCATTGCGTTTCTTTTCTGGTGAAATGTTTGGCCGCAGTGCGTTTCTTTTCTGGTGAAATGTTTGGCCGCAGTGCGTTTCTTTTCTGGTGAAATGTTTGCCCGCAGTGCGTTTATTTTGTACTGACATGTTGCCCGCATTGCGTTTATTTTGTACTGACATGTTTGCCCGCATTGCATTTATTTTATACTGACATGTTGCCTATTGCGTTTATTTTCTGGTGTCCGGGGTAACTGTTACTGCATTTATTATTTAATGGTCATAGATGGCTATGTTTGCTGCTTTGTGGTTACGGTATACTATTAGCATCACACAGTTTCTGCACACCCATGATACAAAGTCTCGTTTGTCCACATCATGGCGTAAACACTGCTTTCTTATGCCTCGCTGTTACATCATTACGTTAGCTCCGCCCATACAATGTCATGGCCACGGCCATTTTTTCGGCGCGGCGCGCTGCGCGCGCCGCAGCCCCCCTCCCCCAGTCTTCGCCGCTGCGTGCTCCTCACTCCTTCCCACTTTTCGCCGCGGCGCGCTACGTGCGCCGCCCCCCCCCCCACGCCCCCCCCCCCCCCGTCCCAGGTTGGACCCACAAAAATATGGTCACTCTAGGTATGGCCTTTCCTGAAAAATAAGTGCGGCCTGGTATCTTCCACTGCGGTGCGGTGTCCCAATGGCCACAAATTTACGGAAAGCCTCTGACTCCACCAGCTTGTATGGTAATAGCTGGTGAGCTAATAGTTCCGCCACACCAGCTGTCAGACGCCGGGCAAGAGGGTGACTGGCCGAAATTGGCTTCTTCCGCTCAAAGACTTCCTTCACGGACACCTGGCTACTGCTGTGGGCAGAGGAGCAGGAACCGCTCAAGGGCAGAGGCGGTGTGAAGGAGGGTGGCTGTGAAGGTTCAAGGGAGAAAGCGGATAAAGAGGACGATGCACCTGAAGAAGGAAGAGGAGAAGGAGGGTGGCTTGTCTTTTGAGGGGTGCTGCTTTTCCTCAGGTGTTCTTCCCATAGCTGTTTGTGCCTTCTCTCCAGGTGCCTTCGTAAGGCACTTGTCCCTACGTGACTGTTGGCCTTTCCACGGCTCAATTTTTAGAGGCAGAGAGAACAGATGGCTTTGCTCCTATCTGAGGCACACACCGTAAAATATTTCCAAACCGCAGAGCCCCCCTGGGGCGATGGCACTACGGTGGCATCAACAGCTGACCTTGAAGGGCATGTTGGCTGGCTGGCCATAGCTGGCGATACATGGCGCCGGACACTGCCCCCAGCTGTTTCTGAGGACGAGCTCCCTCTGCTTCTATCATGGAGTCGTCTCCTCCTACTCCTCTCTGGCTCCCCCTCTGAACTGTCCCCCTGGTCATCTCCTCTATTGGGTACATACGTGACATCCGTATAATTGTCATCATAATCCTCCTGCCTAGCTTCGCTTTCCTCAGACACCTCCTCAACTGCACCAACTTCAGGTGGATAATCATGCCCCTCCTCACACATTACGTCCATACTATCGCCACCTAACTCTGACGTATGAGGTGGTGTACCTGCGCCTTCTTCTTGTTGTTGCAGTAGTGGCTGTGAATCAGTGATTTCACCACCACCACCAAATAACTCCTGCGAAGTGTCAAATGTAGCGGATGTGGCGCTTGTTGTAGCGCTGGTGGCTGCGGGAGATGAGGTTTTCTGTGTTAAATACTCAAGCACGTCCTCACAATTTTGGGAAGTGATGGCACGTGCCTTCTTCTGAGCACTGTACTTTGGGCCAGGGCCGCACAAAATCACTCGCACAGACCTGCCAGTGCCTGGTGGCCTTCCTCTGGGTCTGCCTCTACCTCTTCCTCTACCTGGTTTGTCCATTTTGTCCATCTCGGGGGTAAGCTAGGTATATGCAGTGAGGTGAATTCACTGAACACAAAAGGTAGCTATATGCAGTAAGGTGAGTTCACTGAACACAAAAGGTAGCTATATGCAGTCAGCTGAGTTCACTCAACCCAAAGGTAGTTATATATGCAGTGAGGTGAGTTCACTGAACACAGAAGGTAGCTATGTGCAGTGAGGTGAGTTCACTCAACCCAAAGGTAGTTATATATGCAGTGAGGTGAATTCACTGAACACAAAAGGTAGCTATATGCAGTGAGGTGAATTCACTCAACCCAAATGTAGTTATATATGCAGTGAGGTGAATTCACTCAGCCCAAAGGTAGTTATATATGCAGTGAGGTGAATTCACTGAACACAAAAGGTAGCTATATGCAGTGAGGTGAATTCACTGAACACAAAAGGTAGCTATATGCAGTCAGCTGAGTTCACTCAACCCAAAGGTAGTTATATATGCAGTGAGGTGAGTTCACTGAACACAGAAGGTAGCTATGTGCAGTGAGGTGAATTCACTCAACCCAAAGGTAGTTATATATGCAGTGAGGTGAATTCACTGAACACAAAAGGTAGCTATATGCAGTGAGGTGAATTCACTGAACACAAAAGGTAGCTATATGCAGTCAGCTGAGTTCACTCAACCCAAAGGTAGTTATATATGCAGTGAGGTGAGTTCACTCAACTTAAAAGGTAGTTACATGCAGTGACGCAAGTTCACTCAACACAAAAGGTAGTTATGTGCAGCGAGGTGGGTTCACTCAACACAAACGTAGGTGTATGCAGTGATGAGGTGGGTTAACTAAACACAACAGGTACTAGTAGTAGGTAAATGCAGTACTGGGTAGGTAGTACAATGTGCAGCTCCCTGTCACACACACAGGTGTCACTGAATGTGCTGCTGGATGCTGGTGGGCTGCTGGCAGTGGTACACACACATTATGAATTAGCAATGCTGTCTAAGCAACACAAGTGTATCACACACACAGGTAGTAGTCACTGAATGTGCTGCTGCTGGCAGTGGGACACACACAGTATGAATTAGCAATGCTGTCTAAACAACACAAGTGTATCACACACACAGGTAGTACTAGTCACTGAATGTGTTGCTGCTGCTGGCAGTGTGACACACAGTATGAATTAGCAATGCTGTCTAAACACCACAAGTGTCAGTTTCAAACACAGAAAAAAAAATTGATCACAGCAGGATGAGCTCTGAAAAGAGCTTTTCTGGGGCGCTATTATAGCAATAAGATTCAGCTAAGCAAGCTAAGAAGGCAAGAGCCTGACTAATCTGTCCCTAGGAGAACAAGTCTGCAGCAGCTTTCCCTATTCTGTCTCTAGCAGGCACACGAGTGAGGCTAATGGCCGCCGGAGCCTGCCTTATATAAGGGGGGGTGGGGCTCCAGGGCTTAGCGTAGCCTGATTGCCTACAATGCGCCTGCTGACTGTGATGCAGAGGGTCAAAGTTGACCCTCATAGAGCATTATGGGGCGAATCGAACTTCCGGGAAAGTTCGCCGGCGAAGGCGAACCACCCGATGTTCGCCTGGAACCGTTCGCCGGCGAACCTTTCGGCCCACCTCTAGTCACAACACCCTGGAACTAGTCTAAAGCATAACATAGCATTGACACAGTTTCCTAGGCTTGGGTGTGAGGACCGTAGTCACAACACCCTGGAACTAGTCTATAGCATAACATAGCATTGACATAGTATGCGAGAGTAATCTAGCTCAGTGTGAATTCCCAGGTCCTCCTGGTTCTAACACACTGTAGGATCTGACTGAGGTCTGTGTGCTAACACGTAAAGCATTTGCAACGGCAGACAACATGAGACTGAGAGGCGAGTGGTTATATAGTGTAGCGCTGATCAGCGCCGCCCCAGCCCCTCCAGCCAATCCGCATACATCCTGGGATCAGCTGACCAAGGGAGTCAGCTGATCCCTCTCTGTTTCCCATAAAGCTTCTGTCTCTCCGCACGCGCGCGTGTATTCCTCAGCCTATGTGTACAGGAAGGCTGTATCACATCAGACACAAGTCGCCGCACGTAAACCGCCGGGCTGGACGCGGAACTAGCCGCCACGCCGTCCGAGCATGCGGCGGCCATTCCACAATCCTTCACATCTGGGCATAACAAGGAGCGTTATGCATGGAGGAAAAAGAACACAGCATTCCAAGAAAAACACCTGCTACCTACAGTAAAATATGGTGGTGGTTCCATCATGCTGTGGGGCTGTGTGGCCAGTGCAGGGACTTGGAATATTTTCAAAGTTGAGAGACGCATGGATTCCACCCAGTATCAGCAGATTCTGGAGACCAATGTCCAGGAATCAGATACAAAGCTGAAGCTGCGTTGGGGCTGGATTTTTCAACAAGACAACAACCCTAAACACTGCTCAAAATCCACTAAGGTATTCATGCACAGGGGCAAATCCAGGATTTCCAAGGGGGGGGGTTCCTGAAAGTGGCGTGTGGGCGTGGCCAAAATATGGTGTGGGTGGAGCCAAATACTAGCAGTTTCTAGGCTAAATTGCACCCAGGGTGAGGGCGTAAAATGCGCCCCCAACGTGGAGACAGGTATAGGTGCCCGCAGTATAGGTAGCCAGCTATAGGTCCCCCCCAGTATAGGTAGCCCATATAGTTGCCCCCAGTATAGGTTAGATAGGTATATGCCCCCCAGTATAGATTAGATAGGTATATGTCCCCCAGTATAGGTTAGATAGGTATATGCCCCCCAGTATAGGTTAGATAGGTATATGCCCCCCAGTATAGGTTTGATAGGGATATGCCCAGCCAGTATAGGTTAGATAGGGCTATGCCCCCCAGTATAGGTTAGATAGGGCTATGCCCCCCAGTATAGGTTAGATAGGGCATATGCCCCCCAGTATAGGTTAGATAGGTATATGCCCCCCAGTATAGGTTAGATAGGTATATGCCCCCCAGTATAGGTTAGATAGGTATATGCCCCCCAGTATAGGTTAGATAGGTATATGCCCCCCAGTATAGGTTAGATAGGTATATGCCCCCCAGTATAGATTAGATAGGTATATGCCCCCCAGTATAGGTTAGATAGGTATATGCCCCCCAGTATAGGTTAGATAGGTATATGCCCCCCAGAATAGATTAGATAGGTATATGCCCCCCAGTATAGGTTAGATAGGTATATGCCCCCCAGTATAGGTTAGATAGGTATATGCCCCCCAGTATAGGTTAGATAGGTATATGCCCCCCAGTATAGGTTAGATAGGTATATGCCCCCCAGTATAGATTAGATAGGTATATGCCCCCCAGTATAGGTTAGATAGGTATATGCAGGGCCGTGCAGAGGGTCCTTAAGTGGGGGGTGCTCCAATTTCAAAAAGGGGCCTCACACCCTCCCCTCCCCCCACGAAAAAAAAACCACACTACCAACCAGGTCAGCATCAAGTTAAAGTGTACCTGAGATGGGGATGATATACAAAATCTATACATGTCTGGGGCTTCCTCCAGCCCCCCCCAGTAGTTTGTCCAGTCGATGCACCTACTACTGCGCGAGAGCAGAACACTGTGCAAGAACTCTACTGCGCAAGAGCAAAACACTCCCAGCCAAAGGAGCACACGGCCGGGCACAGCGGAGGACAGCGGCGAGGGAGCGATAAGGCCAGAGGGGGCTTGAAGAAGTCCCAGGTATGTATACATTTTTTATATCCCCCTGTCTCAGGTTTACTTACTTAAAGCCAGGGCCCCCTCCTGCTCCCAGTCCACCCATGACATATCGATCCTCCATCCCTCCTCCCAAAACTACCAACCAGGCCAGCATCAAGTTAAAGTCAGGGCGCCCCTCCTACTCCCAGTCCCACCCACACCCTATCACCTGCCCCGCCCCCCCCCCCAAAAAAATCACGCTATCAACCAGGACAGTATCGAGTTAGTCAGGGCCCCCCCTGCTCCCTGTCCCACCCACACCATAGACACCCCACCTTCCCTCCCCCTACCCCTGAAAAAAGCACATTAACAGCCAAGCCAGCAAGATTAAGTAAAAGTCAGGGTCTCCCTCCTGCTCCCAGTCCCACCCACGTCAAAGCATCAAGTATTGAAGTTAAGTCAGGGCCCCCCTATAGCTTCCAGACAGTCCTACTCTGAGGCCTGGCTTTAGTTCGGTTTATTTAGACAGACTCATTTACCAATCAGTCACCACCGTGACAGCACAGCCCCGGGCAGGAGCACTCTTTCTTCCTCCAGTGAGTGTGACCAAGCTGAGGACAGAGGCGCACACTGCTTGGTGAATCTCTACGTGAGCCTGTCAAGCACATGCGAGCCGCGCACTCTGACATCATCGCCGGGGGGCTGGGCAAGTTTCTTCCTCTGGCAGCCGCGTCTGGTAAGATTAGCGGTGCGTGGTTACCACGGAGACGCGCCGTGGTGATATTAGGAGGAAGCACGCTGAACACACCAAGTGTTTGATGTTTGTAGGTGCTGCAGCTGCTCCGTCTATGTGTTCCCCCCCTGGCCTTGCCCTACACAGGGCTGCCATCAAAAATTTTGGGGCCCCTCGAACATCCTCAGGCCTGGGTCCACCCCTCACCGGGCCCATCCACTGGCTGCTGTGCCCGTCCATCTGATCTGTGCAATCAAGTCACAGAACAGTGCCCGCCGGCCACCATGGAGCTGTCATTTTAAACAAGCCAGCCAGAAGGCCTGCACGATTTTAGATAAAGATTGAATTGCCCGATTTCTGTCAGAAATTATGATTTCGATTAGATTCACAACAATGGATCAGTACACCGATGGTGAGTATGAGGTCCCCCAATATAGGTAGCCACGTATAGGTGCCCCCATTATAGTTTAGCCAGCTATAGGTGCCCTAGTATAGGTAAGCCAGCTATAGGTTTCGCAGTACAGGTTAGCCAGTATAGTTGCTGCAGTACAAGTTAGGCCAGGCATGGGCAAACTTGGCCCTCCAGCTGTTAAGGAACTACAAGTGCCACAATGCATTTGCCTTTATGAGTCATGACTGTGGCTGTAAGACTCCTGCAATGCATTGTGGGACTTGTAGTTCCTTAACAGCTAGAGGGCCAAGTTTGCCCATGCCTGGGTTAGCCAGTATAGGTGTTGCAGTACAGGTTAGCCAGTATAGGTGTCTCAATACAGGTTAGCCAGTACAGGTGTCACAGTACAGGTTAGCCAGTATAGGTGCTGCAGTACAGGTTAGCCAGTATAGGTGCCACAGTATAGGTTAGCCAGTATAGGTGCCACAGTACAGGACAGCCAGTATAGGTGCCGCAGTACAGGTTAGCCAGTATAGGTGTCACAGTACAGGTTAGCCAGTATAGGTGTCACAGTACAGGTTAGCCAGTATAGGTGCCACAGTATAGGTTAGCCAGTATAGGTGCCACAGTACAGGTTAGCCAGAATAGGTGCCACAGTACACGTTAGCCAGTATAGGTGTCACAGTACAGGTTAGCCAGTATAGGTGCCACAGTACAGGTTAGCCAGTATAGGTGCCACAGTACAGGTTAGCCAGTATAGGTGTCGCAGTACAGGTTAGCCAATATAAATGCTGCAGTACAGGTTAGCCAGTATAGGTGTCTCAATACAGGTTAGCCAGTATAGGTGCTGCAGTACAGGTTAGCCAGTATAGGTGCCACAGTACAGGTTAGCCAGTATAGGTGCCACAGTACAGGTTAGCCAGTATAGGTGCCACAGTACAGGTTAGCCAGTATAGGTGCCACAGTACAGGTTAGCCAGTATAGGGGCCACAGTACAGGTTAGCCAGTATAGGGGCCACAGTACAGGTTAGCCAGTATAGGTGTCGCAGTACAGGTTAGCCAATATAAATGCTGCAGTACAGGTTAGCCAGTATAGGTGTCTCAATACAGGTTAGCCAGTATAGGTGCTGCAGTACAGGTTAGCCAGTATAGGTGCCACAGTACAGGTTAGCCAGTATAGGTGCCACAGTACAGGTTAGCCAGTATAGGTGCCACAGTACAGGTTAGCCGGTTTAGGTGCTGCAGTACAGGTTAGCCAGTATAGCTGCCGCAGTACAGGTTAGCCAGTATAGGTGCCGCAGTACAGGTTAGCCAGTATAGGTGCCGCAGTACAGGTTAGCCAGTATAGGTGCCGCAGTACAGGTTAGCCAGTATAGGTGTCACAGTACAGGTTAGCCAGTATAGGTGCCACAGTACAGGTTAGCCAGTATAGGTGCCACAGTACTATGCATTTGTCTATGAACGTACTATTTCGTCGGCAGAAGGGGCACAGGGGTGCTGAATGTGACATGGGGAGGTGGGTGGGGGGCACTGAATGTCATACAGGGAGGGGGGCACAGGGGTGCTGAATGTGACACAGGGAGGAGGGTGGGGGCACTGAAGGTGACATAGGGAGGGGGCACTGAATGTCACACAGGGAGGGGGCACAGGGGTGCTGAATGTGACACAGGGAGGGGGGCACAGGGGTGCTGAATGTGACACAGGGAGGGGGGCACAGGGGTGCTGAATGTGACACAGGGAGGGGGGCACAGGGGTGCTGAATGTGACACAGGGAGGGGGGCACAGGGGTGCTGAATGTGACACAGGGAGGAGGGTGGGGCACTGAATGTGACATAGGGAAGGGGGCACTGAATGTCACAGGAGGGGCGGGGGAGGGGGGGATACAAGCTAGAACAGAAATAAGCTGACAAAGCTGTGATACCTGTCTTTATTGTATAACGGACATTTTGTTCTAAATTAGCTCCATTTGGTGATATATGAACAAAATGTGTTAGAAGAAGGCCACATGATGTGTACGTGTTCAGGGACACTTGTTACTCTTGAATATGTCATAATTGTAGATTTACCGTTATTTTGCAATGTCCTAGCTTCCTTGACTTTTAGTGGAAAAGGGGCCCCACAGACAGATTTAGACAAGTGATGTGTTGTCCAGACTGAACCACTTCCCCTTGTGAGCTTAAACAGAAGGTTGAGTAAGAGAACAGTGGGTGGTGAAACTCATTATAATATGGGTGGAGAGTTCTAAGAATTAAATGTTAACTGCTTCATGTCTGCACTGATTATTGAACTGTGATTGGTTTTTGTAACACTGACAAATATCCTGGCCAGCCCCAGGGAGTGTATATTTTTGCATACTTGTAACCCTATAAAATCTGCTGTGTGCTAATAATCTGTAGCATTACTGATGATGCCTGTATCAACGGCCCTTGATGCATGAATAAATGTGTTGTCTATTTGACGAGGTGTGTCCGAGTCTTCCCTGTCCTTAAACATCTTGGACAGTTTTGGTGGAGAAACGCGGGCAATGAACGATTGACTTTGTGGCACACCTCTGGAGGGACCCTGGACATCTTGAGGAGCGGAACCTTGGAGAAACAGCCGTGGAGAGGTCCAGATATCAAATCCCTAAACAGCGCTGTACCAGGTGAGACTTGATCACCTACTTGATATTTGCACCTCCCTGCTGGTTGCAACCCTACTCCGCTCAGCAGGGTTTCCGTGAGGACCTCCCATGACAACGGTCTCCTGATATGTGGTATGTCATCTTCTATTTCTTACTCTGTACTCTGTATGCATACCGTCTTTTTCTTCTGATTAACTTAATGCTTGAGATCTAACATATGTTATGTATGCCGTCTGTCTGCTGTGATTGACTTAGTGCATGGAATCTGACTTAGTTGCTATTGTATGGAGTATAGTGTTGTGTGAGTAACGAAAATTCATTACAGTAGTATATGAATGTGGATTCATGTTGAGTAATGTCATATTTCTGAAGAGAACATTCTATGTTGGTATCTTGAGTATTGGGGGTCGACAGAGGAGAGCCAATCTAGATTACAAACTCTGTGAGTCAGCATACTATTGTGTGCATAGCCCTGTGGTGCTGCAACATGCAGCTATTACACAGGATACACACTGTGGAGAAAGTTTTCAGAAGGAAACCACAGGTTGAAAAACTATAGACCGTGGTCATAAATCACAGACAGAGGGGAGATTCGCTTCCTTCAAAGCAGAGAACTTGTGGGCTGGCTCTCCCCTGAGACAACATAACTTTGGATGGGATACTTGTAGCAGGGAGATTGAACATGTGTTTAAACTGATGGTGATGTGTAATGGTGTTTTATTGGCTGCAAGGTACCTAATGTGTGCAGCTCAGAGATAACTGTATTTGACTAAGTGTTCTCTTATATGTGTAGGCAACTGTCTTCTCCTTCCCAACAAACACCAAGGTGGAATACACATTAAATTACATCACACTACGTAAAGTCTAGTGGGGCTCATCAGTGGGGCCTACTTAATTGGTGTGTGGAAAGGAGAAAACTAAACTTGCCTGAACTGTGCTGTTTTTGTACTAACCTCTACAGACACTTTAGAGTGTGCCCAGAGTGTCTCACGTCATTGGAAAAAGTACCCAGTATAGTTGAATATTTGATCAGGAGGAGAGTGACCTGCGGCATCCCCAATACCTCTCTAGACAGATACAGGCCAATTGTAATAAGGCCCTATGTGCCACGCCTCCCAGGCAGCACTCAATTCCCCTTATAGTCAACACCCTGGGAGTGTGCAGAAGTGGGTCTTGAATACCAGCCAAAGCCTAAAATAGTCGCTCAGCATTATATTTTCTATCAAAAATTAGTCGCCCCCTTAGGACCTCCCAATCCCTCAACTATTAGAGAGGGTGGGGCAGGGACTAGACAACTTAGATGACTCTGATGGCTCACATATCTGAGACAGTATAGCCTGTGTACACCCCTGGATGAGTGAGAGAGTGACCGCATGCTCAAAAGGTCTTATCCTGATCAAATAAATATAAATTTCTCACAGTGTGCTGTTACTTGCCCTAAGAGGGATTGTGAGACACTGATTTATTGGCTCATTGCTACAGTTAGCAGTATAATCATTCTGATAGTCTAGTGGTGTTATATCTGGTGGAAGAATTTGTGTTGTCCTGATTTGGCTGATGAATATGAGACTCAAGCTGCCTTAAGAGGAGGTTTTGAGGTTTGGCTTTGAGGTTTGTCCACCTGGGGAGGAGCTTCCCGACCACGAGAGAGAAGTCTCCGCTCAGCCAGATCCAATTCATTGCCGATCAATAGATTACTGGATGTCACAGGGATTGTGATGCACACCAGACCATTGCCTGCTAGACACAACTGGGCGACCAGGTGAGCAGTACAGCCGAACTTAGGGTTTTGCTGTTCCCCAGGTCGCCCAAGCAGACAGGTGAGCCTTTGTGAAACCTCACTAGTACTGGTGTCTTGCGGGATAATCAGGCAGCAAGGTGGGAACTTTGTAAGCTCTCACTGGGGCTGGAGGGTCTAAGTGGGGCATTGCAGACTTTTGTGACTGTAGTCCGGACTTCACAGGGATTGTGATGCACACCGGACCACTGCCTGCTAGACATAATTGGGCGACCAGGTGAGCAGTATAGCCGAACTTAGGGTTTTGCTGTTCCCCAGGTCGCCCAAGCAGACAGGTGAGCCTTTGTGAAACCTCACTGGTACTGGTGTCTTGCAGGCTAACCAGGCAGCACAGTGAGAGCCTTATAAACTTCCACTGTGGCTGAAGGGGTCTAAGTGAGGCATCGCAAGCTATTGTGAAAGTCACTAGAAGATTGGCGGGATTGGCTGACCCTTGTGTCAATAAGTGTATTGCACAGAAGCAACACAGAGAGTGTTGCTCGAGTTGCTCCCACTGGGAACCAGAGGATTGGCCACCTTTGGTGTGAGAATTGCGTGGAATTCAGGGTGAACACATGGTCTTTGTTCGGGACTTCACAGGGATTGTGATGCACACCAGACCACTGCCTGCTAGACATAATTGGGCGACCAGGTGAGCAGTACAGCCGAACTTGGGGTTTTGCTGTTCCCCAGGTCGCCCAAGCAGACAGGTGAGCCTTTGTGAAACCTCGCTGGTACTGGTGTCTTGCGGGCTAACCAGGCAGCACAGTGAGAGCTTTATAAGCTTCCACTGTGGCTGAAGGGGTCTAAGTGAGGCATCGCAGGCTATTGTGAAAGTCACTACTGGATGTCACAGGGATTGTGATGCACACCAGACCATTGCCTGCTAGACACAACTGGGCGACCAGGTGAGCAGTACAGCCGAACTTAGGGTTTTGCTGTTCCCCAGGTCACCCAAGCAGACAGGTGAGCCTTTGTGAAACCTCACTAGTACTGGTGTCTTGCAGGATAATCAGGCAGCAAGGTGGGAACTTTGTAAGCTCTCACTGGGGCTGGAGGGTCTAAGTGGGGCATTGCAGACTTTTGTGACTGTAGTACAAATATGGACTATGGGTTTCACGGTATTTGGAGGAGTGGGAGCGGTGGACGAACCATAAATTTGCTAAAAAGGGTACCTTTAAGCCAAAAATTTGGGAAAATCTGTGGGAAACACACAAAATGAGAATGAATCGTCCTAATGAAAGAAAGGCATGGAGTAGATGAGTGAAGGAGTCCATCCAGAAATCAGAGGATGTGAACATATTGACAGTGACACAATCTGCAACTGTCACAGGTGAGATGAGACCTACAACTGCAAGCACTGAACAATTGTATGGGTCAGAGGATGAGCAAATAGAGGAGAAGGAGGTAATGGAGATGGGAGCATACCAAGCTTGGTCTGCAATCATGTCCAGGGAGCTGCATGAGTCATTTAATAGAACTGTGTCACAGGACGTGAGCAATAAAGCTGCTGCAGAACCTCTTACAAGAGGCAGTGCTGCAACACAGCCTCTCATTGACCTCACTGAAACAGAGGAAGTACAGTTTCACATAGATCAGAGGCAGAGACAGGATGTGCCAGAGTCAGCAAGCCTAGGAGCTCACAGGGGAAGAGGGGAGCTAGGGAAACTGCGTCATCCCACTATATATCCTCAGCTAACCACTGAAGTAAGGACGCCAACTACCCTAGCACAGTTAAGGGAAGAATCACCACCTGCATACGGGACAGGGAGAGTGTCAGAATACACTCCCCTCAACTATGCTCTGAATACAAATGATGGGATGTACCCCCTCCAACCAATGATGACGGGCACACCTCACTGCTCCCCTTATGAAGTAATCCCTACTCATCTTAGTAATATAAGCAACTACGTAACACACTATATGCAGCCTTCCCCCTTCATGGATCACCCATTATTATCTCAAAGCTGAGTCAGAGAGAGCATTGAGGTTCGGTTTTGGTATCAGGGCATCAGGAGAGCAAACTTAGTGCCACTTCAGAGAAGAGCCCAATCAGTTAGACTCGGTCAGTTGCCATTCAATAGAGATTGTAGATGGTGGTGTCGAGGTTAGTCCATCGGGAGGGGACCCTCTATCAGACCAAGCCAGTGAAGGGTCCACTCAGCCAGATCTAAGTGTTTGTCACCCGCACAATTATTGCAGTTTGGATTTCACAGGGTTGGCAATGTTCACCAGACCAATGCCTACTGGGCAACAGTAAAGGATCGGGTGACCTGTTGGGCAGCAAGGACAAACATAACTGTTTGCCAGACCACGTGAGACAGTGTAATTATTGTGACTCCCTCTACTGTGTGCTGGAGTGAGCACAATATTGCCAGACCACGTGAGACAGTGTGATTATTGTGACTCCCTCTACTGTGTGCTGGAGTGAGCACAATATTGCTGAATAACAAACATAAAACCTTGCTGTTTGCCAGACCACGTGAGACAGTGTGACTATTGTGACTCCCTCTACTGTGTGCTGGAGTGAGCACAATATTGCCAGACCACGTGAGACAGTGTGATTATTGTGACTCCCTCTACTGTGTGCTGGAGTGAGCACAATATTGCTGAATAACAAACATAAAACCTTGCTGTTTGCCAGACCACGTGAGACAGTGTAATTATTGTGACTCCCTCTACTGTGTGCTGGAGTGAGCACAATATTGCCAGACCACGTGAGACAGTGTGATTATTGTGACTCCCTCTACTGTGTGCTGGAGTGAGCACAATATTGCTGAATAACAAACATAAAACCTTGCTGTTTGCCAGACCACGTGAGACAGTGTAATTATTGTGACTCCCTCTACTGTGTGCTGGAGTGAGCACAATATTGCCAGACCACGTGAGACAGTGTGATTATTGTGACTCCCTCTACTGTGTGCTGGAGTGAGCACAATATTGCTGAATAACAAACATAAAACCTTGCTGTTTGCCAGACCACGTGAGACAGTGTGACTATTGTGACTCCCTCTACTGTGTGCTGGAGTGAGCACAATATTGCCAGACCACGTGAGACAGTGTGATTATTGTGACTCCCTCTACTGTGTGCTGGAGTGAGCACAATATTGCTGAATAACAAACATAAAACCTTGCTGTTTGCCAGACCACGTGAGACAGTGTGACTATTGTGACTCCCTCTACTGTGTGCTGGAGTGAGCACAATGTTGCCAGACCACGTGAGACAGTGTGACTATTGTGACTCCCTCTACTATGTGCTGGAGTGAGCACAATAGTGCTGAATAACATCAGTAAAACCTTGCTGACCCTTGTGAAAATCAACAGAGGGGTGACGGGATTGGCTGACTCCAGTGTGCTTAGTGGTTCACACGGTAGCAACAGGGAGAGAACCTGTTGCTCAAGTTGCTCCCAGGCGAAACCAGAGATTGGCCATCTCTGGTGTGAGAATTGCTTGGAATTCAAGGGGAACACATAGTCCATATTATGGGGAATTCAATTGCTCAGAAGCGAGCGTCAAATCGCGGTGAGCCGCAGCATTTGACGCCGCGAGAAGAGATGTGTAGCAAGTATGGACCGTGGGTCTCCCGATACTTGGAGGACTGGGAGCGATGGACTAACCAGAAATATGCCAGAAAGGGAACTTTTAAACCAAAGGTGTGGGAAAATTTGTGGGATGTCCACAGGGTAAGGATGACTCGCCCAAACGAGCGAGAAGCATGGAGTAGGTGGATGATGGAGGCGATTCGCCGATCCGAAGACGTCACCATCATGACAGTAAAACAATCAGGCACAGGAGGGTCACCACAGCTAGAAGATGAGGGGACTGAAGACACTGATGTGCTGGATATGGGAGCACACCAGGCTTGGACAGCACTTATGTCCGGGTCTTCTCGTAGGCAGACTGACAAGGCCGTGTCTCAGCATGTGAAACACAGAGCTGCTGCAGAAGCTCTTGATGACAGTGCTGACACATAGCCACCAGTTGATCTCACTAAGAAAGAGGAAGTACAGGCACACAGCGACAACAGACAGCTAACGCAGACCTCATTAGAGACAACACACAGTAGCAGTGACAGGCTGGCCCACATACAACCTGACAGGGAGAGAGATGACTCTACATCTGTATGCCAATCCTCGTTGTATTCAGGACTGACTAATGAGTTAAACAAACCCACAGCTCCTACACAGCTAAGGGAGGAAACACCAACAGCCAGCCATGCAGGGTAAGTGACACTAACCCTTTTAAAAATGACATAAGTCTCCTTAATCAACCACAGATACAGCAAGCTTCAAGTAGGCCAAGGAGCAGTGTCAACCTGTCACGATCTCCTGCTGCTCCTAGTTGGGAAGAGGGTCCTCAGTCACCTGAGCTTTTATTCCCCGTTAGAGAGCAAGTGCTATCAGATAATCAGGGTAACCAGACAGGTACAGTTAGACACCATATACCCGGGACTCCCGCAGAAATGAAGGGACTCCTGAGTACCATACCCCATCCAAGAACTGACCCTGCCAAATTTGCAAAGGGAATAATAGATACACAGACGTGCTACAAGGCCACATGGGGAGACATGTTTCGACTTATCAAAAGGGTGTGTGGGGAGAGGGACCTGAAAGAAATAGTCAGCAAGACATTTATACCGAGGGATGTGTCACAGGACTCCAGTGAAAAGGGATATTTTTGGACAAACGCTTTGGCAAACCAACTCAAAATTGTCTATCCACCTAGACCTCGTAGGCGAGGTTTGAGGGTATGTTACAGATGTGGAAGCCCAGGGCATTTCATCAAACAGTGTAGCTACACACCTCAGTCTAACTATAACTCAACACAGACAGATAGGGACACGGAGGCTGAGTTATCTGACTCTTCATCTGACTCTCCAGCTGACTAATGTGATTAGCTTTCAAAGGCAGGGGTCCTCCCATGATGGAAGGGCCCTCAACAGGTGCTTGTCAGTTTCTATGTATAAACTTCCTAGACCTGAATTGAAGGGCTGGACCTCCAGCCTTTCACAGATATTTATACAGCTTCAGTTATGTCAGGAATAGAGAGGGTAAGGACAAACTATGCATTAAACATTAGAGATGTGTGTATAATCATTACATAACCCATGTATACAAATTGCATGGACAAGTTGTCTCCTCTATTTCAGGTTCTAAATTCGGTGACAACTGGAGGGGAAAGGTTCTCTGGATCCATGCATCTCATTGCAAAAGAATACAGGAAAATAATTAAGGCAACTATGCCAACAGGGGCATTTATGTTAGTCTGTATGTTATGCCGTTTGTCAAGTGAATCCACAGGGACTGATAGTTAGCATGTCCCAAATCACCATCAGGAACCTTGGGTTCCACCCAAATCTTATGAAATATGGGGAATAAAAACCAAAAGGATGGGATCCATCCCACCTTCACAGGATAGAGTATAAACATGGGAAATTAGTGCCAAGATACACTGAATGGCATATCCTAGGTGAACTTTGTGGCATTGCAGAATGATTCCCCCTTTCCAGGAGTATCCAAAACAGAAGTTGCAGGGAAGACCTGAGATTATTTTCTTTTTGACATATGTCCACGACAAAAATATACTTGACTGTGAGGGACATGAGGACCCTGAAGTAGACATATGTACCATGCTAGAAATTTTTTTATTACAGACCCAAATGACATAGATGACGACTCGAGCCACTTGACAGTGAAGATTTGAGGGACTTATCCAATTTAAACAATAGAACCTCAGTTGACCCATTGCCAGTAAGAAGTGACAAAGGAAAATTATATCCTGAAGACCCGACAAGAGGAGGGTATGACGACTGGAACATTATGTACATGGTATATAATGTTGGAGAGACAGGACAGTATAGGAAAATATTCTATGACCAACCCAAACCGGTGCAAGGTACTTTGTTAAATAAGTGTCATAACCTAGCAGATGGGATTATGGAGTTCCGAGTACATTGGAACTGTAAACCCTCTGACATACTTGACTCAAGAAAGAATTATGGTTGGACTGAACTGAAGTGTAGTCAAACAAGTCGCCTAGTATGAAGACACTGAAAAAGTCAGACTTGGTGCCTATTTTAGCACCCTGGTATTGCATGTACAAACAGATGCGGAAAGTAAGTCAGTTGAACACACCACACCTAAAGAAGGTATAACAGTACGTCAGTATATGGTCAGAATTATGAGAGAGGCCTGTACATCAGACATTGAAGGTCATTGTATTATTGACGCAGCGTACTGGTCATCAAATCAGTATCTCTCCTTCAATGGACCAAACCCTTGGAGGTGGGATGTGCTGTGCAATGGGATAGATGCACCAAAGGTAAATGAATGGATGTATGGGATTCCCATGTCTGAGGGATTGAGGGGAGTGTATCATACCACGGACTGGAAAGATTCTCATGGATGGGGAAAGTCCAGTTCCTGGTATGAGCAACCTGTCGATAAATAAAAAGGGATGGTACACATGGGAAGGAAAAGATAAAGTATGTGTAACTGTAGTTCAAGTAGAATGGGAAAAGGATGTTGTGGTCCATGATAAGGTGAGTTCAGACACATGTGAGGTCCCAGCTGTTAAAGCGGCGGATCTAATTGTTCCCCAATTAGCCGCACCACGGGCAGTGTTGGTGGGTACTCAGTTTGTTCTGTACACATGGAGAGTAACCCTAACTGACTTTAGGGTGAGTGCATGAGACAGGAGGTGTGGTGGGTATGTCAAAAATCAGATATACATGCTGAAAGGGTGGTTGGAATCAGGATATAGCCACAATAAAGTAAAAAGGGATTTGATGGGTACAGCACTAGGGGCTGGGGGTCTCGGTTTGGGAGCTTTTTGAACACTATGGATTTAGAGGGGCTACAAAATAAACTTGGAGGGTTGGCTCAGCATGTAGGGGAGGGAGTGAAGACCCATTTTGATATAAGTCATCTATTGGAGAATTTACAATATGACCACATTGATGCTACAGCATCACTGTCAGAAGTAATGAAGAAGAAGTTCAAGGGTTTAATTGCAGGTCTGTTTAAACATTCAGAAGACGTCCAGTTGGCATTATCATGTACGCAGGTTCAATCTGAACTTTCACAAGATTTAAAGCTAATGATAACCTCGCTGCACGCTGGCCATTTTCCTATAAATTTACGTAAACAGGCTGAAAGATCTGTCCTTGATTTTGCAAGACACATGAAAAATGGTGGCTTACTCAGTTCCATGGGTGTCAGAGCCTCACAGGCACTATTTCCTTCTTAGTGCCTGTTGCTGGCAAAGAATACCAAGCTTATGCAGTGGTAAATCTGGGTTCTATTCTATCTGAAGGTGCGGGTTTTGCACTCCTGGGTTAACCATGAAATTTAGTGCTGTATGAAGAAGGGAAGCCCAGATTAGTAGATACATATGGGCACTGGAAAAAGGAAAATGTTCTCTTATGTCAAGGACAACAAAATATAATTTTGAGACAGCAACGCTGGGACAAGGAAGGATAATGTTTGATGGACGCAACAAAAAAGGTGCCGAGCAGGATGAAATGTCTGGGACAGGGTTATTGGTGCTGGTATCAGATGGAGAATGTCACTTCTTATGCAGTGTACACATTGAATTGTACTCAAGGTAGAACACTGACCCGAGGGGTGTACTGCACCATTGGCCCAGTCCTAGGGATAGATCTGGCACAGCCAGAAGGGCGAACACCCATAACACCTGAAAAGAGACTCGACATCAAACCTGATACACCTGTCTATTTACAAAAAGATTCCTTTAGGGTGTGGAGCAGAATTGAAAGGGTGGTTATTGGATTTTGGGAAAAAGGATGAGATCATACAAACTCTCGGAGCTTCAGAAAGGCAAGCAACTGTGCTCCTGGAGCATAATCGTGAGAAACTGTTACAGGTCTCACATGCCCTTGAGCAAGATGCTAGTGTGTCCTGGTGGGAAAGCTTATTCGGGTATAGTCCAAAAGCAAGTGCCTTTCTGAATCTCATGCTCAACCCAGTAGTGGTACTAATAGCCCTTACCGTATTGTTTGACCTTTTTCAGTTATTCATGTTTTGTAAAATGAAGAGGTTGAGCCCAAGGATAAATAAGAAATAAAAAGAAATTCAGGGATGTTTTAGTGGTGGTATCCCCGGATGACGAATATGGATAAATGTTGTGTAATCATGGTAATTTTACCCCAATCCCTTGTAGTTAAATAGTGTGAATGGACACGAGTGACTGGAAATCGTAGGGTCCTCCAGCGATGGAGAAAACAAGTTAACATAGGTATGAATGAAACTGATAATTATACAGACTCTTCTTGAACCGGAAGCCAGCGGTCAGACTGCTGAGCTAGGGGCGGGAGGAGTCTGTTAGAAGTGAGAGGGTAGATTTATTAGGCATTGTAATCCCCTATGTGTTATTATTGAACAAATATGATATGGCTCTATTTAAAAAAAAAAAAAAAAAGAGTAAGGGGCCACAGACACCTGGGGCTTGGTACTGGGACTTTATAAAAAAAAAAAAAAAAAAAAAAAAAAAAAAAACTTTTTCCTCTGTCCTGCAGACATGTTCTTGTGTTTTCCTTGTGCACCTGGGCAACAACCACATCAATCACCCTCTAGTTCTACCTTAAGATCTACCTCAGAAGACTTAAAGGGGTCCTGGCTTATCACCAAGAAGACACCTAAGAGACTTGTTGTCCATAAGTGTGGCACCTACCTCATGATTTCAACTCTACCTCATGTGTCATCATATAACCTGTTATTCTACAAACCAGTGGCAAGAGGTCCCGAGGATGTGAGGAAAGAAACCCCAGCTGGACAGGTGACAGCAGCTGAATCCTTGGTAAGACATCGCTCCACATCAAAAAGGAGCACTCTTCATCCTGGTATGACACTTTGCTTCAATGGAGGACCTCAAGGAACCTTTTCTGACTCACCCTGAGGAGAGACACAATAATGCTCTCCCAGGGTGCACCACCCAACTCAGAGTTTTGGCTAAGGGTGCGGCTCTGGGGAGGGAGAAGATACTACAATGCCATCCGGTGATATCAGCTGGGGCCCCCCACCAAAGGACCAAGGAAAAACTTTTGATATAAGTAGTTCACAGGGATGAACTAGAGGAGGGAGTGACAAAGCTGTGATACCTGTCTTTATTGTATAACGGACATTTTGTTCTAAATTAGCTCCATTTGGTGATATATGAACAAAATGTGTTAGAAGAAGGCCACATGATGTGTACGTGTTCAGGGACACTTGTTACTCTTGAATATGTCATAATTGTAGATTTACCGTTATTTTGCAATGTCCTAGCTTCCTTGACTTTTAGTGGAAAAGGGGCCCCACAGACAGATTTAGACAAGTGATGTGTTGTCCAGACTGAACCACTTCCCCTTGTGAGCTTAAACAGAAGGTTGAGTAAGAGAACAGTGGGTGGTGAAACTCATTATAATATGGGTGGAGAGTTCTAAGAATTAAATGTTAACTGCTTCATGTCTGCACTGATTATTGAACTGTGATTGGTTTTTGTAACACTGACAAATATCCTGGCCAGCCCCAGGGAGTGTATATTTTTGCATACTTGTAACCCTATAAAATCTGCTGTGTGCTAATAATCTGTAGCATTACTGATGATGCCTGTATCAACGGCCCTTGATGCATGAATAAATGTGTTGTCTATTTGACGAGGTGTGTCCGAGTCTTCCCTGTCCTTAAACATCTTGGACAAAGCACATGGTGACCGTGACACAGGCTAGCTAAGGAGGGAAATAGGGAAGTAAACAGCCACACACTTAGGAAGAGATGGAAATAAATGCTACGCTACACGTTAGAGTACATACATTTCTGAAGGTGGGGGTTGGGGAGAGCTTCACTCGCTGTCTGCAGACGAACTTTCAGCCAGAGTACAGAGCAGCCCTGAAGGAGATCCTCACAGAGATAAGCAGCAGCAGGGGAGCTGAATGAGGCATAATCGCTGATAACAGACCAGGCTGCTGGCTGATCTCTCCCGTCTTCTCTCTGCACTCACGCTGTGCTCTGACAGCCAGGATACTCTACCCGGAAGTCGGCAATATGAAGCAGCAGAACAGGAGAGCCAAGATCTCATTCAAAGTTCGCGCTGTGTGCTGATCTCTCTGCTCCTGCTCCTAAATGCTGCAATATGCTTTTGGCTCAAGTGGGAAGGGGGTTCCAGACCTATTACTCCCGTGTTAGTTGTCACTGTGAGCGGTGGATGGCTGCTCACTCACTGTGCAGGCACTGAGGGTACTGTTACCTGCACCGTTTGTGCAGACGGGAAAAGGGGCCACGTGACAGAGAAGTTCAAAAGGGGGGGTGCTCAAGCATCCCCAGCACCCCCCTCTACACGTGCCTGGGTATATGGCCCCCAGGATAGATTAGATAGGTATATGCCCCCCAGTATAAGATAGGTGAAGGAAGGTGCCCGCCCCCTGTGTGGGGAGAAGATTGCCCGGGGGAGAAGACAGAATAAAATGATGGAGGCGCCAGCCGCGCTAATAAGGGATGCGGGAACCGGCTTTATTCCTCGCTCCCTCCCTCCCTCTGAATGCCCCCACCTGCGGTGAATGTGTGCCGGCTCCCCCATGAGTGTGTGCGCAGCGGAGCGGTAGGTCCTCTTACCGCAGATCAGGCGCACCAGCAACTGGAGTCTCATGCTTCCTGTGACGTCATGGTAAACAGGAAGCATGAGACTACAGTTGCTGGTGCGCCTGATCTGCGGTAAGAGGACCTACCGCTCCGCTGCGCATACACTCATGGGGGAGCCGGGCACACATTCACCGCAGGTGAGGGGCATTCAGAGGGAGGGAGGGAGCGAGGAATAAAGCCGGCTCCCGCATCCCTTATTAGCGCGGCTGGCGCCTCCATCATTTTCTTCTGTCTTCTCTCCCCAGCCGGCCGGGCCATGCGGCAGCCCCACTCCCGGTGCAGGGGGGTGTTCTAGACACTCAGAACAACCCCCTCCGTGCGCCACTGAGGAACAAGTACAGTGTTCTGGAATGGCCATCTCAATCCCCAGACCTGAATATAATTGAAAATCTGTGGTGTGAGTTAAAGAGAGCTGTCCATGCAAGCCATCAAACCTGAATGAACTAGAGAGGTTTTGTAAAGAGGAGTGGTCCAAAATGCCTTCAACCAGAATCCAGACTCTCACTGGAACCTACAGGAAGTGTTTAGAGGCTGTAATTTCTGCAAAAGGAGGATCTACTAAATATTGATTTCATTTCTTTTTATGCACCTGCGTAATTTTGTTTAAACAATTATTGCACACATTCTGTAAATCCAATAAACTTCATTTCACATGTCAAATATCACTGTGTGTGTCTCATATATGATATATTTAACTGACATTTTTTATCATAACAACCAACGATTTATACAGGAAAATCATGACGATTAACAAGGTTGCCCAAATTTTCGCATCCCACTGTAGTTTTTATATAGGGAGGTATTTCTATTTCCAGCTTCACTTCTGTTTTAAAACAGTGCAGTTTACATTATGCACAGTTGGCTTTGAGTACAAAAAAATACTTTATTTTTACGCATAATCAGTTAGTTGGCCAGCTGATTCTCGTCACATGACCGCTAGTGGAATGCAGGGCCTCTTGTTCTTGTTTATCTGCCCAGATCATCTGTTGTGCTGTTTTCCCATCCTCCCCGCCTGCCTGGGCAGGAGGTCACAGGAAGATTATACAGCTCAATATGGCTCTGGTGACAGATGAGCAGATCCACAAGGTGAGAAAAAATTATTCATGCATCTTCCTGAATCATGCAAACTTCATATTACGGGCTTTACTTTTATTGGCTGATTGGCAGGGCATCCAAGGGGTACTATTTCTACTGATACAGCTAATTCAGTGCATGCTATTAGCATTAACATCTATACTAGTCACTGTAGCGATATACTGCAGGCTTGCACACCACTTGAACCAAACTTTATAGACCTTGCTGTGATTGTTTGGCCCAGTTTGATATTATTATTTGCATGCAAACCTGGAAAATTTGCATCTTAGGTCGGGCTCACACCTAGCAAAATCGCATGTGTTTTTTTGCCTGCAAAGTGAAAACACACATAATTGTTAGCAATAGGGCTACTGCGTTTTCTGCTCCTCTCTGCAGTTCGGGGACCCAGAAGGAATCCTCATAGGGAAATTCCGCTAATGTGATTGGGTGGCCAGCACCCTCTGGAACTGCTGGGTTTCAGATAGGTTGTAGTAAACTACGCCTACACTATTCAGCCAATCACAACTCTTTGTGCTGTAGAAAGGTGCTGTGATTAGATAACTGTTCCCTATGAGGTTTTACTGCTGGGTACCCTAAACTAGATTAGCGCCCAATTACAAAGTGCGTTTTTCACATGTGATTTGTGCAAAATAAATTAGGCCTCCTTTCCACGAACTGTTGATAGGCAGTGAAATGCCTCTCAAACTCTCTCTACTCCTCACTGCTGCGTGTTAACTGCTTGTTGCTGCATGATAACTGCTAACTTCTGCCTGGTAACTGCTTACTGAGCACACAGCTCAACAGTTCGTGGAAAAGAGGCCTTAAAATGGGCCAAAACGCATTAAAATTGCATCAAAAATACTGCATTAAAAAATGGAAAACTAAGGCCTCTTTTCCACAGACTGTTGATAGGCAGTGAAATGCCTCTCAAACTCTCACAACTGCTTGCAGCTGCCTGATAACTGCTCACTGCTGCCTGGTAACTGCTTGCTGAGAACACAGTTAAACTGTCCGTGGAAAAGAGGCCTTGGAAAAATCTGAAAATGGAAAACAGAAACGCATTAGCAAAAAAATGCATGTGTTTGCCATTCTTCAAGTGTGACCCCTACCCCTCTCTAAGGCCTCTTTTCCACAGACAGTTGAACTGTGTGCTCAGCAAGCAGTTACCAGGCAGCAGTGAGCAGTTATCAGGCAGCAGCAAGAAGGTATGAGAGTTCGAAAGGCATTTCACTGCCTATCAACTGCTCGTGTTTCCACGGACTGTTGAGCTGTGTGCTCAGCAAGCAGTTACCAAGTAGAGAACCGTTACCAGGCAGCAACTAGCAGTTTTCAGGCAGCAATTAGCAGTTGTGAGGGTTTGATAGGCATTTCACTGTCTATCAACAGTCCGTACTGTTGATAGGCAGTGAAATACCTCTCAAACTCTCACAACTGCCTGCTGCTGTCTGGCAACTGCTTGCTGCTGCCTGGCAACTGCTTGCTGCTGTCTGGCAACTGCTTGCTGCTGCCTGGCAACTGCTTGCTGCTGCCTGGCAACTGCTTGCTGCTGCCTGGCAACTGCTTGCTGCTGCCTGGCAACTGCTCGCTGCTGCCTGGCAACTGCTCGCTACTGCCTGGTAACTGCTTGCTGAGCACACAGTTCAACTGTCCGTGGATAAGAGGCCTAATAGAGGTGAGTGCAACTATGCTGATCAAACTCACCTGTGAGAAGGCTATTAATGGATCTACACTGCTCAAATCAGGGTCACAGTCTCTAATGGCCATTCAGAGCGCCTCCACTACACCTTAGGCATGGGGCCTACTAGGAGCGCTTTTGCAGTACTTGCCAATTAGCAAACCGCTACATCAGTGGATCACTATGGGGGCGGTCCCACATTGCTTTCAGCATTTTGGGAGCACTCCTGGAGTGATTGCATCAGTGGCTACAGTTCGGTTGGGAATTGCAGTGAAATTGCGGCACTTCTGGGATTCGTCAAATTGTGGGCTCCAGGCCTTTAGGTTACTTTTACACTGAATCCCTTGCGTTCCATTGCATCCTGCTATGTGATGCAATGATATATCTCTGGTACACGTTCACATATGCTACGGAGTGGCAGGTCCTGTCGGAGTAATGCTCAGCATGTTGTGTGTTTACTGGACAACGTGCACTTTACAGTGGCAGCGAAGCACAATTTTATTGAACCATTTGCTTCACTGTATGGTCGCAGTGCACATCTAACGCGTTATGCAACTTTTTACCACCATTGCATTGCACTGCACTGTGATTTTATCACCACACAATGTGCATAGTGTGATAGAACCCTGAAGCAGGGATTACACCACGGAATTGGTTTTCCATGGACCATGCTTTGCACCACACGTGTTGTGTGAGAAAAGCAACGCAGCCGGTATTTTTTTCTCTGCATGCAGAAAGACGCACGTTGTAACACTTGAGCGTGAATGTTCATAAGAAAGCATTACGTGTGTTTCCAAATATGATTTCGCATTGCGGCAAAATGGATGTGATTCCCCCAAGTGTGATCCCTGCCTTAGCGTTGCAGCTTATTGACTGGAGGTGATGATCAGTGTCAGTGAGATGCAAAGTGGTCTTACGCGCAGATTGAATGCAGGCTAGTGACCCATCGGGCTACATGCATTGAGCTTAGACCTTTAACGTTGCCTTGATCAGCTATACTATAGATGGGCACTGGAAAATGTGTATTGTCTGCGCCACATTAAAGAGAATCTGTATTGTTAAAATCGCACAAAAGTAAACATACCAGTGCGTTAGGGGATATCTCCTATTACCCTCTGTCACAATTTCGCCGCTCCCCGCCGCATTAAAAGTGGTTAAAAACAGTTTTAAAAAGTTTGTTTATAAACAAACAAAATGGCCACCAAAACAGGAAGTAGGTTGATGTACAGTATGTCCACACATAGAAAATACATCCATACACAAGCAGGCTGTATACAGCATTCCTTTTGAATCTCAAGAGATCATTTGTGTGTTTCTTTCCCCCTGCATCTCTCATGCACTTAAGTTTCAGTCTGCTCGTTTCTTCCTGCAAACCGCTCTGCCTGTGTCTGTAATTCTTCAGTATGTGAAAGCCCAGCCAGCTCGGTTGACGATTTATCCAGCTTGTAAAAGATAAGAGAGAAGAGAGAAGCTGCTCTAATCTAAATAACACACAGGCAGTGTGCATAGAGGGGCCTGGAGGGGGGAGTGCATAGCAGAACCACAACACTGAAGAACTTGGCAGCCTTCCAGACACAGGCCGACAAGTCTGACAGGGGAAAGATGCATTGATTTATGACAGAGATAGTGATAGCAGAAAGTGCTGCAGTAAGCCAGAACACATTAGAATAGCTTTTGGAACTTGTAGGATGATAAAAAACAGGATGCAATTTTTGTTACGAAATCTCTAAGTTTTGTGACCTTGTTATTCTTGTTCACTCTGGGTTATTGGTTTATTTTTATTTTCTTAGGGCCCTGGCTTTATGGGTTGTTTTCATAAAAAAAAACCCAAAAAACCCCGTACATTAAAATTGCTGTAGATTTACGGCAAAAAAAGCTGTGATCATGATTTTTCACAAGATCGGTCTCAACAATTTTGCCGTGATTTAAATGTAAGTCAATGGAAGTGTTTGTTTTTTTGGTTTTTTTTTTAACGAAAATGACCAGCAAAATGCTCTGGTGTGTCAGGGCCCTTACTTGTATTTCTCATTTCTGAATGTTTTTTGAATAATAAAACTTGTTTTGAACGTGAATGTGTATTGTGAAATGAAAGAGGAGGAGGGATGACAGCTTTCTGTTGTAGTTTAGCGATCTGCTATAGCAGAGCCATATAAAGTACAATGTGGGACAACAGGCACGTGCACAGGGGGGTGCCCAGGCACTCCCCTTTTTAAAATCTTCAAAAAAGGCCCCTCTCGCCGCGCAAAATAAGCTCCGCCCCCGACCGTGATAAGCCCCGCCCACCCACTGGAAGCCCCGCCTGGGACACTTTCAAGTGAAGAGGCCCAGACAGGAATCCTAGTGTGGCATACTGACCTCTCCCTCCACCTAGGACCCATAGTGACCACTCCCTCCACCTAGTACCCAGTGACCACTCCCTCCCCTAGCACTCACAGTGACCTCTCCCTCCACCTAGGACCCATACTGACCTCTCCCTACCCAGTACCCACAGTGACCTCTCCCTCCCCCAGCACCCACAGTGACCTCTCCCTCCACCTAGCACCCACAGTGACCTCTCTTACCCAGCACCCACAGAGACCTCTCCCTCCACCTAGCACCCACAGTGACCTCTCTCTTACCCAGCACCCACAGTGACCTCTCCCTCCATCTAGCACCCACAGTGACCTCTCCCTCCACCTAGCACCCACAGTGACCTCTCCATCCACCTGGGACCCATAGTGACCTCTCCCTCCCCAGCACCCACAGTGACCTCTCCCTCCCCTAGCACCCACAGTGACCTTTCCCTCCCCCAGCACCCACAGTGACCTTTCCCTCCCCCAGCACCCACAGTGACCTCTCCCTCCACCTAGCACCCACAGTGGTCTCTCCCTCCACCTAGGACCCATAGTGACCTCTCCCTCCCCAGCTCTAGCAGTGATCCTGCCTACCCCAGCACCCACACTAACCTATCCCTCCCCCAGCACCCACAGTGATTTTTTCCCTCCCCCAGTGGCTACCCTCCTGTCCCCTGCAGCACCCACAGGGACCTCCCATCCCAAAAGCAGCCCCTACAGTGACCTCTCCCATTGCCAGCGCCCACAGTGGCTTCTCCCAACAACCAGCATCCACTCCCTCCTCCAGTAACCACACTGACTTCTCCCAGCACCCACAGTGGCCTACCCTTCCCCTAGCACCCACACTGACCTCTACCTCCCTTAGCAGCAACTATGCCATTCATAGCAGCACCCATAGTGACCTCCCACCCCCTGCACCCACAATGACCTCTACCTCCCGAGACCCACAGTGATCTCCTCAAAGGACCCACAGCGACCTCCCTTTCCGCCTGCACCCATACTGACCTCTACTTTCCACAGCACCCACAGTTCCTTCTCCCCCCAGCACCCACAGTGACCTACCCTTCCCCGATCAACCACACTGACCTCGACCTCCCCTAGCAGCAACTATGCCATTCATAGCAGTACCCACAGTGACCTCCCACCCCCTGCACCCACAGCAATCCCACCAATATTCAGCACCCACATTACACTCAACCAGTAACCCCCACTATAGCAAGCACCCAATACTTGCACCAAGCACCCTGCACCCAATATTCACATCTGGCCTCAATATGGCACTTAGTACTTGCATCAAACAGCCACATGACACCCAATACCTGCACCCCTTCACCCTATAGCTGGCACCCAGTACTCACTCCTACATGGCACAGTACTTGCACCCAGCTCTGACATGTCACTCACTACTCACACCTGCACACAGCCTCCACATGGCATCCACTCACATAACCAGTACTAGCACCCGATGTACCTGCACTCAGAACCCACGTGACACACAACACCCACCCAGAGCTAGCACCCAGTGCAGGCATGGCACCAAGTATTTGCACCTATGTGATACCCAGTACCTGCACCCAACACCTACATGTTTCATCTGCAGTAGTTCCAGTTGCACTAAGCCTCCACTTGGTGCCCAGCACCCACACCAAGCACTCACATATGACATCCAGTACTTGCACCCAGAACTCAAAAGGGACTGAGTACCTGCAATCAACACCTACATGATGGTTGATACACACCCATACAGCCAGAATCCACATGACACCCTGTGCTAGCACCCAGAACCCACATGGCACCCAGCATCTGCCTTTAGCACCCACATGCCAATATCCCACTAGCCAGCACCCATCACCCATATGTCACCATGTACTCACTCCCAGTACCCACTTGGCACTCAGTATTTGCACCTAAGACCCACATACCCCCATAATCCACACCCACATGGCACAGTACTCACACGTCACCAAGTTCCAAAGCCATTATGTGCACCTAGTACCCGTCCATGGCCAGCACCCAAATAGCACCCAGTACCCATCCTTGGTCCGAACCCATATGAGACACAGTACTCTCCCATGGCACACATCCAGACCACACATGGCACTCCCTACTCACTCATGTCCAACACTCACATGGCTCCCTGTACCAATTAGCACTTACATGGCACCCACTATTGTTTATCACCATCTGCTACTCATTCAGCACCCAATACTGCATAGCACCCACTGCAAATAAACACCCAATACAAACTGGACCTTGGTACCCAAAGCAGCTTGACACAGACTTTACGTTGGCATCTCGGCACCCACTGCAACTTACCACAAAATGAACCTTTGCGTCTTACCATCCACTGCATCTGGGCACCCACTGCACCTTGACACTTACTGCAGTTTTGCATCTACTAATGATTAGAAACCACTGCATATTGGTAACCACTTCTTTGCCTGAAAAGAGGCTTGGGTGCTGATCAAGAGGGACAGAGGTCCCAGGAATGAAAGGTGAGCCTGTGCCTCTACAGTGGGCTCCACTGTGCCCACTCTAACCCACTAACAGTGGGCACCTATCACTGCTGATTTGAGGGTGGTAGCACCAAAAGAGTTGGAAGGAGACACACAGCCTGCGTGATACTGCTATAAAGGTGTGTGTGTGGGGGGGGAGATAAGACTGCCTTATGAGGAGGTATTACATACACAATTTAGCATGATTTATCGATTTCAAATTTGAGCACCACACCCTTGAGGATCCTCTGCATGGCCCTGCCCCTTCCTGCAGCACCCACACTGACCTCTACTTTTCCCATCAGCCACCCCTTCCCCTCATAGCTGGCACCCAGTACTCACACTCACATGACACTAAGTATCTGTACCCAGGCCTAAAATTGCACCCAGTACTCACACCTGCAAACGGCTTCTACATGGCACCCACTATCTGCACCAAGTATCCACTTAACCCGTAACCGCACCCAAAGTACCTGCATTCAAAACCCATGTGATGCCCAAAGCCCACCCATAGCCAGCACCCAGTACAGGCATGGCGCCAAGTATTTGCACCCATGTCACACCCGGTACCCGCACCCAGCACCCACATGACATCCAGTACATGCACCCAGATCCTACATGGCACTAAGTTCTTGCAATCAACACCCGCATGACACTCGATACCCAACCATAGCCAGAACCCACATGACACTCAGTACTTACACCCAGAACCCACATGGCACCCATCATCTGCATTCAGCAGCATGACAATCAATACCCCCCTAACCAGAAACGAGGAGCGGGGGGCATGCGGGGGAAGGCATTGCCAGGCCCCTTTTTTAAATTTGAGCACCCCCCACTTAAGGATCCTCTGCACGGCCCTGTGGGACAACTGTAAACATACTTAATTCTCAACTGAGACAGTGCCAAAGATCATCTAGCTAGGAGGCTTAAAGTGACACAGTTACTAGTTCTTCTGCCTGTATGAATTCATCGGAACAAATTATTTCGTTCTTAAAAGCAATAGCACCACCTAATGGCGAGATTCTATTGTTACAAGGCTCTTTTTAAGCAGCTGTTTAGTGCAGTTCTTGACATGTGCCCTGTTTAATACATAGTTCCGTGAAGATGGATTTCTGGTTCTGGAAAGGCTATTCAGCGCCGAAGAATGCGAGTCCATGAAACAAGAAATTAGGAGGATATTACAAGAGATGGACGTGCCTCCCCACTTAAGAACAGAGTTCTCAACTCAACAAGAGGAGCAGCTTAAAGCACAGGTACGAAAGCAGCTTTCTGGATGTTCTGATGAGGGATAATCCTATAGAACCATATGTAATGGCCAAAGGTTTATATTTGTCAATACCCTGGTGTATCCAAAGGAAGATACAACCATTTTTACCGCATAAATCATTTTATTGTTTTAACAAATAACGTTACAACATCTAGTGAAGGCACTAAAAATAGTTATGCCTATTATAGTACAGAGGCTACTCTATCTTGTGAAGCAGTACAGTCATTATATAACATATAATATACAGAACTTAGTTTTTAATATTTAAAGTAGGATCTTGTAAGCAGAGTGTTAATGTTGTACACATATCACTTAATTTAATTTTGGTAGCAGATAATCACCATGTCTTGTAGCCCCTATGGCTGATAGCCCTGCAAGAGACGGATAAGAGGAAGGGAGAAAAAAATAGAAAGAAGGGAAGGGGTAGGAGGGGGAGAAGAGAGAAGAGGAAGAATGGAGCCTACTGCCTCCGACGCCAATGATCACAGTGTTTTTAGTTGCCGTCGCCCACCAGCCTGACCAAGCCAGCCTGTCCACCAGCCTGACCAAGCCAGCCTGACCATCAAGGCCGGGCCGAGACAGAGGCGAGAGAGGCACCAGCCTCATGGCGCAATGTAGGAGGGAGTGTTCAACTCACTCAGCTATCATTCCCCTATTGTATTTGAAGCAGAGAGAGATAAGAAAAGGGGATACATGGCAGTGACTGCAAGCCAGATAACTAGAGATTAAGGTGTTAAGGGGGGGGGGGGGGGGTTGGGGGTTGGGTTCCCTGGGGCACCTCTAATGGCCCAAACTCACGGGCTACAAATGTCAGCGCAACACGCGGCGAGCGCGTGTTGCGGCGACAGGTCGCCCGTGAGTATGAGGCATTGCACGGGCGCGCACCCCGAACCGTCGCTCGTCGCTGATGTCGCCAGGCGATTGACCGCGGTCAATCGCCTGGCGACAGTTGCCGCCGCAACTGTCGCCAGTCCTCGTGAGTATGCGGACTAGCGACAGCAACATAATTGCAAATAGACGGCGCTTCCGGCGAGGGGGGAGGAACGTCGGCGACAGCTTCCGTCGCATCGCTGGTCCCTCTTCCGCGTGTGTACGCGGAGGGACCTGGCGACGAGCTGTTGCCGGCCTGTCGCGCACATGCTCACGTGTGCTGGCGACAGGCCACTTTTGTAGCCCGTGCGTATGGGCCATTAGTGTAATAGCAATCAATGTGTGACAGCGGGGAGGGTGCGACACAGTTTGGTGTCTCAGCCTTGGGTGCTGGAGGACTTTGTGCCGGCTCTGCTGACCATAGTTTGTCAAATTTAGTAGCAGTCCCTGTTTAGGTACGTGAGCTTGTACATCTGAAGGGCTTTGTTGATTTTTGTCCAGTTTGCCTTAGAAGGGGGAGACGAATCTGATCATTTTAAGAATTTCTCTTTGGGTGTAGAATTATAGGAGGCATAAGAGTCATTTGTTATGGTTGTTTTTCACTGTATCATCCAATACTCAGAGTAAAGCCATCTTGGTAGACAGGTCAATTGGTATTTTCAGAAGAGTAATAAGGACCTTTCCCATTTCTCCCAAAAATGTCTGTACCATTCTGCACTACCAGAACATATGTAGGAAGGATCCTGTGCTAGAGCGACATTTAGGGCAATATGAGTTTTGTCGGGTCAATTGCTGCCAATTTCTGAGGGGTATACCCTGTGTAGGAACTTAACCTGGATGAGGCGATACATTGCAGAGATCACTGTCCATATAGTATTCTGGCCAGTATCTAGTCTCTAATATTTCTGTCCAGTATTCATCATTCAGTGAAGGAATATCTGTTTGCCATTTGTTTTTTACACTTTTTTTTTTAAAATTTTACATATATTGGCCATAAGTATTTCCTAGTAGATGGCCGACAGAGGCTTCTCGAGTGATCTCTGCAGAAGGGTGATGATCCCCCACCTGTTACTTCAACTTTTAAGGAACTTGTCAAGAACTTGGATGAAAAAAAGTGTCTCAACTGTATATATCTAAAGAACATTTTCCATTGTATGGTACTGCCATAGCAATACCAGTACTTGTCAGGAGTGCTGTTACCAACACTGTATTCAGGCAGGATGTAGGCAGAGCCGGGACAAGGTCCTCCAGCACCCAAGGCTGAGACACCAAAGTGCGCCCCTCCATCTCTGCCACCCCAGCCGTTACACACTGATTGCTATTAGACTAAGAAGCGCCACAGGGCCCACAACCTCCCCAACACCTTAATCTCTAGTTATCTGGCTTGCAGTCACCGCCATGTATCCCCTTTTCTTATTTCTTTCTGCTTCAAACACAATTAGGAATGACAGCTGAATGAATTCTGCGCCCCCTCCTACACTGCGCCCTGAGGCTGGAGCCTCTCCAGCCTATGCCTCGGCCCGGCCCTGGATGTAGGACAGCATCTATAGGGTGTGAAAAGATGTCTCAACCCTAATACTAATATCCTAACCCTAATCTACAGTATAATGGAAAATTATATGTATAATCATCTTCTAGTCCACTGGGAGCTCACTGTATATAGTTCCAAGGTTAAAAACACAAGTATGCAGCTGTTCATCCGTAGAGTACCACACTCCTTGGGCCCGTTTCAATGCGTTTTTTTCTCATAAGTTTTCTCTTAGGTGAAATTCTATTTATATGCATATAAACATGCTAAACACAATTTGTAATTAACCTTTGCAGCATATAGTGCTGAAATGAATCGACTGCATTTTTCTCAACAAAAAATAGAATTTCCTGATTTTAAACCAGATGACCTTACTTTTGGACAAAAGCAGGTAGGATAACTACATGAGTAATACGTAGTGGGATAATGGGTTCTTTTTTATTGTATAGTACACCACCAGCCTGTTTTTCCACGTTAAGCTTTAAAGAGGAACTGTAGTGAAAATAACTGAATGAATAAAAGTTTTTTTTTTTTTTTTTTTTTTTACAATATTTATTTATAGATTACTGTTTGCCCATTGCAAAATTCTTTCCTGATTTATGAAATGTATCACTGGTGGTGACATCTTTAGCTCTGCCAGGTGATCTGTACAAAATGCTCATTACTGAGGCTTCTATGCACAGAGGGAGATACAACTTGCTTTGCAGTTGGAAAAAGCCGTTAATTCCCACAATGCAATGAGGTTCACAGACAGCAAATTGTCAGGACCGTGATCATGACATCACACTGTGGGAAGGGTTTCACCACAATATCAGCTACACACACCAGAGGGGCTGATATTGGGGTGAAACTCCGCCCACAGTGTGTTGTCATGATCTATACAAGAAAAGGTAAAGCTTTCTCATGGGAAAGGGGGTCAGCTACTGCCTGGAATGAAGTTCAATCCTGGGTTAAAGTTCCTCATTAAAGGGGCACTATGCACATATATAAAATGTTTCAATTTTTCGCCAAACATATACAAATAAGAAGTAAGTTTTTTTTTTTTCAAGAGTAAAATGAGCCATAAATTACTTTTCTCCTATGCTGCTGTCACTTACAGTAGGTAATAGAAATCTGACAGAAGCGACAGGTTTTGGACTAGTTCATCTCATAGGGGATTCTCAGGGATTTATTTTCAAAAGCACTTACTGAATGGCAGTTGCTCTGTTTAACTGCCAGAAAACTGTGTAGCAGGCAGGGAGGCTGGCCAGCATCATTGTTTAAATCCTTTTTAGGTAATATCTTTATAAAGAATAGAAGCCTTGCTGAGAATCCCCTATAAAGAGATGGACTAGTCCAAAACCTGTCACTTCTGTCAGATTTCTATTACCTACTGTAAGTGACAGCAACACAAGAGAAAAGTAATTTATGGCTCATTTTACTCTGGAAAAAACGTACTTCTTATTTGTCTGTTTACGCATATTTTACAATTTTTCGCCATAGTGCCCCTTTAAGGCCTCCTTTGCATGGTGACAAATGAAGTGCATTGTGCAATAATCTGCTTCTGCTCATTATGTTATCCTACATAATCCTGCTTTTAAATTATGTTTTTTGAGCCTGTCTCTCTCTCCCTCCCTCATTCCTATAGGGAAGTGCTGATTATTTCCTCACCAGCGGAGACAAGATACGCTTCTTTTTTGAGAAAGGAGTTTTCAATGAAAAAGGTAATAGCATGATGGATTTACATAGTCACAAACACAGGCAGTGGTGTAGGAACAGGGGATGCAGAGGTAGCAACCGCACTGGGGCCCCTGGACTAGAGGGGCCCATTAGGGGCCCTCCTTCATACATCCTATTAGCTCTTCATTGCTGCTATACTGGTAATTATCACCTCTATATGTGCATTGAATAATATTATTGCTTAACCTCCCTGGCGGTAAGCCCGAGCTGAGCTCGGGCTATGCCGCGCAGGAGGATTTCTCCGGCTCTACTGGGGCGATTCGCCCCATTCAAAGTGCTGTGCGCGCAGCCAGCACTTTGCTAGCCGCGCGCACAGCTTGATCGCCGCCGCTCTGCGGCGATCGCCCACACGCAGCGGCGAAGGAGGGCCCCCCCGCCAGAGCCCTGCGCTGCCCGGACCAATGAGTTCCGGGCAGCGCTATGGGCTGGATCGGGTGCGCCTGACGTCAGGACATCGGCTGACGTCATCCCGATCGTCGCCATGGCGACAGGAGAAGCCAAACGGGAACGCATTATATACGCGCTCCCCTGTTTGCTATTAGTGCCGGCGACGATCGCACTAGAGGGACACATGCGCCCTCTAGTGGTGTTTCATGTAGCTACCACTCTGGTAGCTTTACATGAAACAAAAAAATAAATAAAAAAAATAAAGGATTTTTGCCAATTTGGCAAAAAAAATGAACCGCCAGGGAGGTTAAAGCGGGATTGTCACCATAAAAATCAAATTTCAACAGCAACTGGTCTGAGTGTATTAAGTGATAAAGATGGTAATCCAGCATTCAAAACTTTCAAAACTTTTTCTGCTGTTATGGTTTTGGAGTTATCACATACTTTAGGAGCACTGGCCCTTTAATAGTCAGTGCAAAACAGTTGCATGCTGGGAGTTCTTTTTATCTATAATATATTCCTCCTCTTCCATTTATTTCCCTGCCTAGCTGCCTATCTGAAACACAATCCTCTGCTCACTTGTGTTTACAAGCAAGGCTGAGGTGACTCAGCGATTGGAGGAGAAAAGAAAAAAAGTTAAGGGCAGAAATGACATTTCATTCACTATATAAAATTCACTGAAATCAAAACGTGGACAGTACAATACATGTAGGGCGGAGCTTGGACGCACGCACAGACGTTTGGGATGCGAGGCTTTACACTATACCTGGCCGGCGGACGCGCTGATGCTGTGGTGCAGTATTTTAATGTGATACACTATATTTCAAGCATGTACATTGTAAGCAAAATTTTGTAGCAGGGTTTTTTTACTTATAATAAACGGGATTACGCTACGTTACCTTTTATACTGACTTTAGGATCTTATCTTTGATGGCAATGGTTGCCGATGATTGTGTTTTACTAGCAAGAAAACTGAGGGTGAGCAGCCAATCCATAGGGAGAGTTGGTGGCAGTTTTGGTGCGTTTGGGGCTCATTCACTGCTCTTGGTAGTGTGTGGTTTTACACTGAGGTTGAAGTAGTTCCTACGATACACCCCATGTTCCCCTCTCTGTTTATTCTTTCCTACATATGCCGGTTGGATTTGTGAGACATACAAGCGCAGCAGTATTGGATCAATTTTAGACTCTGCAACGCCTATACAGAGGACACTGCCTGCAGCCTGGACTGTATTTAAGTACTCTTTCTAGCACCTTGCGCAGCATTATCTTTGAATTTCAATTTTGTATGTATATATATATATATATATATATATATATATATATATATATATATATATATATATATATATATATATATATATATATATATATATATATATTCACTTAACATTGTTGACAACATTAGAAGAACATTTCATGTTATAAGTATTTTGTGTCTGCCGAGACTTGGACTGAGAATATGCGTGTATGCATTTGGATTGCAGCCTTAGCTCCACTCTCTGCTGCTGGCCCCCGGCAGTGCGCCTGCGCAAGCGCTGCTGTCAAGCACCTCCATGTGGTCCGGAGTGTACTGCGCAGGCGCAGTAGTTCTGCCCCTTTGCAGTACATTCTGGACCTTGTGGAGGTGAATGACAGCGGCGCTCGCACAGGCGCCGCAGAGGGCACCGTTGGGGACCGGGTGCCAATGGCGGAGAGCGGAGCTGCGGCGTGGTACATAGCGGCTGCCAGGGGCTGGAGGGAAAGCCCGGGTAAGTAGCACTCTGGGTAGCATTAGTTGCTTGATTACTCCTTTAAGTTCCCATGGATTTACAGACTCCCATACTCTGTACCGGTTTTTACTATGTACCAGTAAGTTCTCAAGAAGAATGCTCTTTTCATACTATGCACATTTTGTCCCCCCCCCCTTTCCCAAAAGAAAAAAATCCATGGAGTTCACAGATATAAGTAGTAAAACTAGATTCAAAACAAGAGTAAAATCCATGCCAGTGGCGGACATACGGCCGTGCAAGCGCACAGGGGCCCCTCAAGCTCCGTTTTTGAGGGGCCCATTATGTATTGCAGGCGTTTTTTTTGTTTGTTTTTTTTTTAGTTTTTTTTATCCCCGGGGGGCCCGACTCTTATCACTCCCTCACCTCGGCGGGCCCCCCTCCTGTTATGCTCGGCGCCTAGCGGGAGATACAGCTATTGTCTCCGGGCTGCAGCAGACACTAGAGCACCAGCCGCCTGTCCACTCCTGTCTCCTCCTCAGCAATACCGCTCTGCACTACTTCCTGATTCAGTGCGTGCAGAGCGGTATTGCTGAGGAGGAGACAGGAATGGACAGGCGGCTGGTGCTCTAGTGTCTGCTGCAGCCCGGAGACTAATAGCTGGCTGTATCTCCCGCTCGGCGCCGCGCATAACAGGAGGGGGGCCCGCCGAGGTGAGGGAGTGATCGGGCCCTCCTCCCAGCCTCGGCAAATAGTCCACCCACCAGGTAATCTTATCTTTCACCCTCCCAGACCGACCAGCCCGCCCCCCAGGTAATCCTACAGCCCGCCCCCCCCAGGTAATCCTACAGCTTCACCCCCCCAGGTACTCCTACAGCCCCCCCCCCAGGTAATCCTACAGCCCGCCCCCCAGGTAATCCTACAGCCCGCCCCCCAGGTAATCCTACAGCTTCCCCCCCCCAGGTAATCCTACAGCCCGCCCCCCAGGTAATCCTACAGCCCACCCCCAGGTAATCCTAAAGGCCCTACCAGGTAATTCTACAGCCCCCCCCCCGGTAATCCTACAGCCCACCCCCAGGTAATTCTACAGCCCCCCCCAGGTAATCCTACAGCCCACCCAACCACCCAGACCCAGGTATTGCTACAGCCCACCCACCCAGACCCAGGTAATCCTATAGCCCACCCACCCAGACCCAGGTAATCCTATAGCCCACCCACCCACCCAGACAATCCTATAGCCCACCCACCCACCCCCAGGTAATCCTATAGCCCACCCACACCCAGGTAATCCTATAGCCCACCCACCCAGACCCAGGTATTCCTATAGCCCACCCACCCACCCAGACCCAGGTATTCCTATAGCCCACCCACCCACCCAGACCCAGGTATTCCTATAGCCCACCCACCCACCCACCCAGACCCAGGTATTCCTATAGCCCAAAGGACCCAGGTATTCCTATAGCCCAAAGGACCCAGGTATTCCGATATTTTCTGCACGTATTTTCTGGGCATATCTGCCGACATCATTGCACGTATTTTCTGGGCATAAGGAAATAAATATGGTAGCCTCCATATCACTCTCACCCCGGGATCACTTTAAATTACAGTTAGCTCCGCCCTTATCCGGTCATTGCCACGCCCATTTTTTGCCGCGGTGCTACGTGCCGCAGGTTCTATCCACACCTATTTTTTGCCGCAGGTTATTGCCACACCCATTTTTGCTGCAGGTTATAGCTAGGCCCATTTTTTGCCGCGGCGCGCTTTGCGCGCCGCAGGTCAGGGGGGCCCACAATTGATATTTTGCACAGGGGCCCACTGCTGGCTGTGTCCGCCACTGATCCATGCCAATGCATTAAAAGAGGTGTACAAACGCATTGTATCTCTGCAAATGCATTTGTGGTTCAATGTGCAAAAAGAGCGGCGATCGCCACTAGGAGACTGTTAGATGGCGAAACTATTACATCTATACAGCGCTGTACTGGAGACAGCCGTGTCACTCAGCTGTCCCCTGGAGAGGCACAGAGAGCGATCGGCTCTCATAGCCTGATGCCTATGAGAGCAGATCGCTGGGATTGGCTGGCATTCCACAGTGATCACCTGACAGGACTAAAGATGTCACCACATGTGATAAATTTCATAATGTGTTTACAATGGACAAATGCTTTTTAATGAATATTGTAAACAAAACAAAAAAATCATTGTTAATTTCACTACAGTTCCCAACAAAACGATGGCAGATAGAAATTTACATTTTGAGGTCTGGGTAGAAATGAGTACGTTTGTGTTTATGTTGACACTTTTTTTTTTATTTTTTTTTTATTTATTTTTTTTATACAGGTGAATTTTTGGTAGACAGAGAAAAGTCAGTGAATAAAATAGGACATGGTAAGAGCAATCGTAAACCGCGTTTCAGAGCTGCATTTAAAGTCCACTTTCAGGAATGAGTTTTTGCTAAAACTACCGTAACTTCTCTGGCCAGAGAGCTCTCGTCCCCCCAGCTAGTTGGAGCCCCTTTGGCTCTGATTGGCACTGCCCCAAAGCCATGCCACCTGCTGATGGATATACCGAGGGGGCAAGGCTGGATTTATACTTTTTGTGCCCCTAGACCAACTTTTTTGCTGCTCCCCTTCCTATTCCCTGTGCAGACCCCCTTCCATGCCTGACATCCATGTACAGCAGCCTCCTTTTATTATATACAAATCCCTTGGTCTGCAGTTCCCTATTTCTATCTGTTGCTCTTTATTTGCAGCAACCCCTCTTCCATGTCCAGCTGGCCCCTTAGCCAGCTGCCACCCATGGCCAGGGCCTTTGTAGCCTCTCCAGAAATTCGGCCCTGCAAGGGGGAGGTCAGTGGCAGTAACAGCCACACCTTTCCTCTGCTCCAATCTGTGGTGAAGAGAGTTGGTGTGTGGTCTGAATGCCACACCCCCAGGGCCGGCCTGCTCATGAGGCGGGGTGAAACTTTTGCCTCAGGCGGCAAACTTCTAGGGGCGGCATCTACCCGACCCCCCTGCTCCCTCGCCTGGGTCCCCCGATCTGCGCGCCCCTCCAGCTTTAAATAGTGAGTAAGCAGCTGACAGTAAGAGGCATGGGCGGGGGATCACATTTTTTCAAAATTTGCCTCAGGCGGCAAAAAGTCTAGGGCCGGCCCTGCACACCCCCTTCCTGCAGTGGCAGCAGGAGAAATGTGGGAGTACAACAGCTTGCTGGTTTTCTCTTAGCAGCCAAGCTAGTACCGGTAACTATGATACTTATTCAGTACGCTCCTTACCAATTTCTGGAGGAAGGAGGCGAGCCTGTACTTAAAGAAGGGCTCTGTGATGTTTCAGCACTCCTCATTCTGCACAGTTACATTTCCTGTAGGAGCTGAGGGGTCCCCTAACAGTTAGGGCCTAACTCCTCACTCCACATGGTAAGGTCTCCTTGTAAACCCAAAGTACCCAGCATATCTCTCCTCCCCTTCCCAACCCATGGTACCCCAACAATAATCCCCTTCTCTACACAGCCGTGTAAGAGCCTGATGGCACATGCCCTTACATTTCTCTTTATTTTCAGGTCTACACACTCACGTTCCACTTTTTAAGAGCATCACCCATTCCTCCAAAATACAGGTGAGTGAGCACAGATCCTTCTTGTTTGCAGCACACAGGACAGACGGGTATAGTGATTAGGGGTATACCTTTTGGAACACTATAAATTAAGTGCATCATACTTTAGACACTGTGTACATTGAAAGCTCCAGCAAGCACTGTCTTTATACAACTAGATTAGTTTAATGATCCATAAGCTTATTGCAAAAATTTAAGGCCCCCTTTCACACTGGGACGTTTTCATTGCAGTGTGTTACCCTTTTTACCGCTGGGTGATGCCAGGGCAGTAAAAGACTATGGGGCCTTTCACACTGGATGTGTCAGAAACATCGCATCTGACACTAGAGCATCTGTGCGTTGCCGGGTAACATGGACAGTGACATGCGGCAGACCAGAAATCATGTAAATCTATGGTGAACCAATTTTTTTAAAATGTTTTTTTCAATACACTTTATTTTTATTACTTTATTATTATTATTTAGTATTTATATAGCGCCGACATCTTCCGCAGCGCTGTATAGAGTATATTGTCTTGTCACTTAACTGTCCTTCTGAGGGGCTCACAATTTAAGCTGAGCTTCGGTCAGCTGATCGCTCCAGCAGCAGCGGGTGTCCGTTACTGCTCTGAGCCCGGCGTGCACCCCCCTTTGCCGGGGAATCATCACGTGTGGATCCCCTGCTGCGACTGAGCAGGGGTGACAGGACTTACAGGATCTGCTGGGTCCATGTGAGGCGGTGATACCAGACGGAACTGGGCAATACAAGTGTCCAAGTTGGTGAGATCTCCCCGTGTTACAGCTTTACAGCATACTGTGCAATATGGGAATATAAATGGGATGTGACTGTTATAACACAGGATCCAAGCTACTGCTGTGACCTTAGTGGAATCCCTGTTGCCGAGTGGGAAAGGGGGCCCCCCAACTTTTTGAACACTTTGCTGGGCACGGTGCACTTTGATGTGAATGCGCAGGTGAGTGATGGATGTATGATTGTTATTACGCCATACACACATTGCAATCTGGAGCGTATATGGTTTCAACCAGCTGACCTATGAAGCTATCTGCTAGGCTCATGTTTTTAACTAAATGAATTGTTGGCAATAATAGGTTGTTATGTATTGTTCTTTGAGGTATTTATCTGTCAGTTTTGCATTAATAAAATTTTGTATTCCTTGTTGACACAAATAGCCCAAGCTTTACCGTTTTTTATTATATGCACTTTTGAGGGCTGTGTCACGCTCTATATTGGATGGGCATAAGGTACAATAATTGTCTGACATTTTTTTATGCACATGATTAAGCTCCTCCTTTTTGATTTCTAATCCCTACCATAGTCATATGCAGTGGCGTAGCTAAGGAGCTGTGGGCCCCGATGCAAGTTTTACAATGGGGCCCCCCATGCGCTGTATACATAGCAATTGAAATGGCGCACTAAAAGCTGCCAATGGCAACTACAATGTCAGAGGTGCAAGAAGGGGATGGGGAATGGTTTGTTAATGATTACCACTATTCAAAGTATATATATAAATGATTATTATGAGCACAGGACCAATATAGAGCTAATACTGTAGTTGAGGGAGGGCCACTCGGGGCCCCTCTGGCCCAAGGGCCCCGATGCGGTCGCTACCGCTGCACCCCCTATTGCTACGCCCCTGGTCATATGTCTATGTATGTATAGTGTAGTGTATGTATCACAGTATAGGGCCAATTTTAGGGGGAAGCCAATTAACTTATCTGTATGTTTTGGGGATATGGGAGGAAACCGGAGTACCCGGAGGAAACCCACACAGACACGGGAAGAACATACAAACTCCCTGCAGATGTTGACCTGGCTGGGATTCGAACCGGGGACCCAGCGCTGCAAGGCGAGAGTGCTAACTGTGCAGCCCCTACTTCTACGCGATTCGCATTTCCACCACAGGAAGTGAGTGCTAGAGAGGTTCACTCATACATCACCAGTGCTAAAAGACTTCACTCTACTCACTTGCCGCTTGCCTTTCAGCCAGAAGGGGGATTACCACATATTAACGTGGAAATCCCTGAAAGCCTTTTTTAGTGTTCGATTGCATTCAGTGGCGTAGCTAAGGAGCTGTGGGCCCCGATGCAAGTTTTACATTGGGGCCCCCAAGCACTCTATACATAACAATTGATACGGCGCACCAAACCTGCCAATGGCAACTACAGTGTCAGAGGTGCTAGAAGGGGATGGGGTGCAGTTTGTTAATGATTACCACATTCAAAGTATCTATAGAAGTGATTATTATGAACACAGGACCAATAGAAAGCTGTTACTGTAGTTGAGGGATTGCCCTTCAGGGCCCCTCTGGCCCAAGGGCCCGATGCGGTTGCAACCTCTGCAACCCCTATTGCTACTCCCCTGATTGCATTGCACTGTTACCGCCAGTGTACAGTGTGACCGGCCTAATGTGTCTGGATCACAGATAGACCAACATTTAAAAATGAGTTAGTAGGACAAAAAAGGTGCCCTTAAATAAATCCTAAAGTTTTTTGTTCTTATTGCATCCTGTTTTTTTTTTTTTATGTGGGGGGGGGGGGGGGAGTTGCGGTATTCATGGTACCTTTCTACCTCTTACAGTTTTGAAGCTTTTCTTCGGATTTCTTAATTGTTTAGTTATTGTTGGTGTTTTTCAGGGCTAGTTGTGTTGCCTTTTCTTGAGAAAGGGGTCATGATGTATCCCCGAAATGTGGGAGATCTGCTATAAATATGCTGTATGGCTTATTGAACGGTTTCAGTTGTGTGAGTGCTAGCTGTAATGTTAGTTGTATATAGTTCTGATTTGGGTGGTACCCTTCACCTTTTTGGCTAAGAGAACTTGCCATGCCAGACCAATATACCCAACAGTGTGCAGAACCCACACTCTTGAATTCTAATATAGGCACCTGTCCCTTTAGGAGAAATACAACCTAGGGGCCAAGTTTATCAAAGACCTAACTGAAACACCTCAGTAGATACTCTTACCATTTTTTCACCCTGATAAATTTAAAAAAAAATCTATTTATGCCCAGCGATCAGCCTGCAAAATTATTTTTGCCGCAAGAATCATGTTTTTGCCAGAGGCTTTGTTTTCTGAAAAAAATGCACAGAATTTTTGCAAAATCATTTTTCCATGGATTTCAATGCATTTTTGTATTTATTTTCAACATCTTTTCATGAACATTTCAACAAAGAAAAATGGCCTAATGCCTTTGTTGCCAATGGTTCAACACAATTGGAACTTCTGCTGTATTTTTTTTTTTTTTTTTTTCATTAGACTTTGATGGATTGCATTGGATTAGATCTAGGTTAGTGTTAGTTTTAAAGGGAATCTGAAGTGAAAATACACTTATGAGATAATGAATTGTATGTGTAGTATAGCTAAGAAATATAACATTAAGGTGCGTACACACGCACTACGGCCGCCAACGACGGGTCCGTCAGACTGGGCGGATCGCTCAGAAACAGCCTTATAAGTCCGCCGACACTGCGTACACACGCACTAATGTCGTCTGAAAGTCCGCCCAGCAGGAGGGTGTGACGGACCCGTCGTTGGCGGCCGTAGTGCGTGTGTACGCACCTTTAGTAGCACAGATATGAGTCTTATATGGTTTCCAGTACATGAAGAGTTAAGAATTTGTTATCTATGCAAAAGAACTCTCCAACTAATTTAGTCAGAGCAGCAGTGCTATTTTCTCAAGCACTTCTACATCAAAAAAGAAAAAAACAGTGAAAGATAACTTCAGATAATAATATACTGCAGGGAAGTTCAAAGGGTCATTGCATTTTAAACGATGAAACAGAGCAAAGGCAGAGTGTAGTTTGTAAACTGCTAATATTAGAGAATGATGCAATGTTATAAACAAGCTATATAACTGAAAATAAAAATGAGACTCTTTTCTTTGCTACTAATCTATTAATTATCCAAACTACACATACAATTCATTATATCATAAGGTGTTTTTTTTTTTCACCTCAGTGTCACTTTAATACCTTTTTAATTTCCATTTTCAGCCAGCTATGTAATATTCCTAAACAGCTAAAAGCCTGCTAGACTCAAATTACACTTCTCTGCAAGCATTACATCTTAGACCATGACCCCAGAAAATGAGGTAGCAGAACTGTACTGTGCCAAAATACATCATGCCGAAATATTTATGTACCAAAATGTGCAGTGCCTGAAACTCTATGCCCAAAATCACTACGGAATTTAGTGGCATAGCTATAGGAGGTTGCGAGCAAGCTGGTCATGTGACTCCCCCAAATGTTCACAGAGCTCCCTCTGCAGGTCAGTCCAGAAGTTACAGAGCATCAAACAATAATAGAGACCCCTGCTGGTGGACAGCGGAGGTTCATGTCAAGTCCAAAATTCACCACCAGCAGGATTCCTACAGCATGACAATAGTGTTATATACTGGGTACCACAGTACAGCACCAGTATCTGTGATTTTTTTTTTTTTTTACAATTTTTATTTGATGTGTGGTGGAAGAGGGTAGTCTTATACAGCAAGTATATCCCAAACGCTTTAATTTAACTGGAAAAGTTGGGGGGTCGTCTTATATGCCCAGTCGTCTTATATGCCGGAATAATATACGGTACTCATTTTTGTTTCCTATTGCAGGAGGTGGGTCGCCGGATTGGCCTTGTAAAACCAGTCATAGTCCAGAGCATGTACATATTTAAGGTAATGTTCCTGTACGTTATGGCCTTCTTTATCTGTATTGTCTAATGGAAAATGATCTGCTGACTGTCGGTCTTCAGTGGGAAGGCGTGACTTCAGACTGGAGGAGAAGATGTGGGGGATCGAGCATGGGAATTTGCACAGGATGTTGACCCTATGTCTGCTTCCATGAAAGCATGAAGTAGACACGCACTGCAGATTTATTGCAGGATTTTTATCAGCCATGACAAAGAAATGTTTTCATTTTAAAGGTTATTATGCTGTTGCTTATCTTATAGCGCAGAGAGGAACTTCTGAGTTCAGGCCTGCTTTAAATAAAATATGTACTGTATAAATTCATATATCCTCTAAATACAGCTGCAGTGGAAATAAACGCAGAACTTCCTCTTTGCTCTAAAAGATCAGCCACAGCATGATAACCTTTATGGGGAAAAAATCCACATTACAGTTTATGGAAAGACAAAAAAAGACCCTTAATTGGTTTCACTTTTGCTCATTGTTTACTATATGGAGCAGAGCTCTCCTACAGTCAATTCACAGTTGCTGATAAGAATTAATTAGACAGGTTAATGTGCATAAACAAAGTGAAAAGTTAATTTCTTCAGCAACTATATGTAGAATACAGACCTTTCACTGTGTGCTGTGCAAGAGTTTGGGTCTGCTTTAGTGCCTAGTTAGGCTGAGGCCACGCCTCCCTGATGACTTATCATCTAGTCTGTGATGGCTGCCAATCCCTAGTAGGCAGGGTTCCACACTGAAGGGAGGAAATGAGTCTTTAGAAATTGTTAATTTCCTATGGAAAATGACTATGCAAAACAGACATGACCCGAAAAGTCCAATACCCAGCAATGAGCGGTGGGGTTGCAGAGACAGCTGAACTGCTGCTATGGAAATATTCTGTTATAAACTGTTCTAAATCACCTTTTTTCGGTACCAGCAACTCATCAGCAAGAGTTGCACACACGACTCATCACAGCAAGCAGGAGATAGACTTTCTCAGGCTTCTTCAATATTCACGTTATTTATTCAGGAAACAGAAATACAGATAGATACAGTTCATCATATCCTAGCCACGCCAATCTTCATGTTGCGTTACAAGCTTCTTGATTACCTTCCTAGTGACTGTAATCAGGTCTTCTTAGATCTATTCTAAGTTACATCTAGACTACCTATGTACAGCATACATTATATCAGATTACATATAGAATACAGATACTTAGAGGTTCTAGTCAGCATCTAGGTAGCATGAAGTAGGAAGCAGAGCAGGAATCAGAGAGCCCTCTTTCAGCTCGTCCGCTTCTTTAATACCGACTAGGAAAGAGTTAAATGTGACCTCATCTTCGCCCTCCCACAGACCAGACTATTGGCTGAGCCCCCTCGTGGTGTCATAATACCCACCTACTCCATTAATAATTAATGTCACTTTTCCCTTACTTACTGGAATTTTGTATTTTGGTAAACCTGGCCTATGTTGATTGTTCTTGTGGTGTACATGTTGAGGCCAGTGTAGGCCTGTGGCCTTCTTTCAGGAACATGTTCTTGGTATCTGTGTGTATCATCTGCTACACGCAGACACTGAGATGCTTCTGCCTGAATCACAAGAAACTCTATTTATTTTAAAGGCATACTCAAGCCTTTTACATAAAACTCAGGCCAAATAACTGAGGCCTACTTAAATTATAACATATTCAGTATGTCGTGTCAGGAACTAACCTCCATAAACATGATGGAGATTTCCAGTAGGCTGTTCTTGAAGTGACCCCATGCCACACGTAGAACTAGGGGGGTAACTGCAGTAAGTGTGTATGTACAGGCTTATCATAGTATTCTCTAACATACTTATTGTTGTTTTCTTTTGATTTTAGCAACCCAACATCGGAGGGGAAGGTAAATGATAATCTATCATATATAAAAGGTTTTAAGTATTTGTGTGCTAGTTCTGCTCAACAAAGCTGTGATCATTGTGTGGGCCAGCAACTGCTTTGGATGACTTTTTATAATGGAACTAAAGCCTTGTACACTCCTATAAGCAATATTGCCAGCCGGGGAGCGGTATCAGATTACAGACGCGTTGCTAGCCAGTAGGATAGTGATGTGTTCTGTGGCTGTAAAGAGGTGGCAGAGGGCTGACAGAGTGGCACAGGAGTGGGTGGGGTGATTGGGGAGAACAATGCTCTATGTTGGCACATGGCTGCTCACTGGCTGGGAGGTATCAGTGGTTGCTGTACAAGGGGCGTACCTTGTATGACACAGCCTGAACTACTTGCGTCAGGCAGTGTCTTACAAGGGGCAGCATCACACCCGGCATCCCACTCGCCTTCCTCCCTGACCCCGACTGCTTAGGTGGGCCCCTCCTCTTCAGACTCCCCTTGCTCGATTGACTGGCGGTGGTGTGGCATACAGAGGCCTCAGATCACCCAGTGACCCACAGTGCAGACAGGAGAGCGGTCCCATATTAGGGACGTCATGGCGCGTACACAGGAAGTGCTCACTTCCTGGGATTCTCAGGGTTTTCTTTGTTTTCAAAAGCAATTCCTGAATGGCAGTTGCCTGGTCTAACTGCCAAAATAGTAAGTCATCCTCCCTACTTGCTTGCACATCATTTTGGCAGTTAGACTTAGCAACTGCCATTCAGGGAATTCTTTTGAAAACAAAGAAAGCTCTGAGAATCGCCCATGAGGAGATGGACTAGTCCAAAACCTGTCAGTTCTGTCAGATTTTAACTGCTTACTTTTTTCACTATAGTGGCCCTTTAACGCCTAATTACATTTACTTCTTCTCAGTTTTCATTGGCCCACTTCTAGGCTGCATACTAATTGAAAGCAATTTGCATGCACGCCAGAATAATTTGCATTTCACTGGCCATCTCTAGAGAGGAGAGGTTTTCAGCTGGTAAATGAAGGATTCTGAGTAGTACACATGAATCGTCAGCCGGGAGATTTGGGCGCAAAGTAAAGCCAGTAAATGACTTACACTGCTCTTGCACCACTCGCTGCAGCGTTAATGACTATTTCCCCTCCAGACCGCCATGGATATTGGGGGTAAGGTGTAATTCCGCTTCCAGTTATTGCTGGCGGCCAAATTACAGTTTTTATAGTAATTTGAGTTCCGTCTTCTGATGGCGCCCAAATCATTCAATGAGCGCTGCTAGAGCCGTAATTCTTATTATGGTCTATGGTGGTGGCAGCTGCCCCCAAATCTCCTGCGCTGCTTTTACTGCACCAGATTCTGAGTACCGTAGTTGTCTTTGGTTACTGTAGAACTTATGTTCCAGTTTTATTTGCATCTGTAATGACAAATTAGACACTTCTATTAAATAAATCCTGCCAGTTGACTGTGTAACGCTGCTTTATTTGTGCACCAGTCACACCGCACCAGGACGCCACATTCCTGAACACGGAGCCTCTTAGTCGCATAGTAGGATTCTGGATTGCTGTAGAAGATGCTACTGAGCAAAATGGCTGCCTCTGGTTCATTCCAGGCTCTCACAAGGGTAAGAGAGAATGAAGTGCTACAAAATGGCAAACCTGCTTAGGGTTATCAATAAGGGTGGGGTGAAAGTACAAAGCTAGGATATTATTAACCATACGTCTGGAGATAGGTTAGGGTTTAAGAATTGTTTAAAAAGGAACTGCAGTGAAAATAATGTACCGGTAATGAAAAATATGCTTATTTTTTACAATAATTATTTATAAATGATTTAGTCTGTGTTTGCCCATTGTAAAATCTTTCCTCTCCGTAATTTACATTCTGAAATGTATCACATGGCAAAATCTTTACTGCTGGAAGGAGATGCTGCTTTTATGGTAGTTGGAAACAGCTATTTCCCACAATGCTCATCAATAAGGAGAAGGCACTCAACTGGCTTCCAAAACTTGACATGTTTCGGGGACATCCCCTTCATCAGGTGTACAAGGTACACCTGATGAAGTGGATGTCCCCGAAACATGTACACCTGATGAAGGGGATGTCCCCGAAACATGTCGTGTAATTGCTAAATGATTCGATAAACGCAAGTTTTGGAAGCCAGTTGAGTGCCTTCTCCTTATTGATGAAAATTGTGCTGTGTGTGGAGTGGTGACCCACGGGAGAATTGAGCATCGGTGACCCGGGCCGAGCAAGGCTTGTGGAGGAGGTTACCCAGGGGAACAAACCTTTGGATTTCCCACAATGCAACAAGGCTCCCACAGTGTGATGTCAGTACCTAGGTGCTGCCATCATACTGTGGGAGGGGTTTCACCACAATATCAGCCACACATAGCCTCCTGATGATCTGTCTGAGAAAAGGTAAAGATTTCTCATGGGAAAGGGGGTATCAGCTACTGATTGGGATGAAGTTCAATCCTTGGCTACAGTTCCTCTTTAAAGAGAACCCATGGTAGATGGGACACAAAGGCGTGTTCTCTGCCTCATGACAAGCCTCTGTGTCCCCACACCGCCGCTCTCTTCCCCCTGCACCGCTGCGCTATGTGCACTGTAAAAATGTGCACTGCATAAGATTTCTGAAAGGACATTGACCAGAACAGGAGAAGCCATGTATTAACCCATTAACAGCTTCAAAGGCATTATCTTGTTTGAGATAAATGCACTGCTTTTGACCTGAGCCAACAGAACTCGTTGTGCTGTAAGTTCTTGGAATGTTTTGATGTCTCTCTGCTAGCAGAGGATATAGAAACTGAAAGCAGAAGTCCACTGTTTTTGTCTCACACTGCCCCCTAGTGACAAGTGGCCATAAATACACAATACAGCAGTACTATTTAGAAGCAAGGAAATGTAACAATTAAGAAATAAAAAATGTTCTAAAATAAATTGGCCTGGAGCACTCGCAAGCCTCTAAATAAATTGGCAGATCGAGGTCAGGTCATGGAATATAGCCCTATTTCTGTATATATTTAATCTAGTCTCTGGGTATGCCTTTCCTTGGGCTCCCTAGCTCTATATTTTGAATGGTGTTCCAGGATTTATGTTTCCTCTGGGCTCCCGGACACCCACCACCCTCTGTTTTTCTTTTCAAGCACTAGAGCCCTGGAACCTGATCTTTTTGCCTCTCCTCCTACCTGCCCTCGACATACTAAGTTTCAGTAGGTCGAGTATATGTTCATTCTATGCAGCGCTGGTTTTCTGTAGATTTACGCTCAGTCTGTATGTGTATGTTAGACCATTGTTGTTCCCTGTCCTTCTGCTCTAATACTGTTTGTATTGTTGCTTATATTTCTCTTATTATATTGGCAGCTTAAGGGTTAAAGGGAAGGTGAATTACAGGAGGGGATCATGGACAAAATGTCTATGTAGTAAACATTGCCGAACAGCAGAAAACATAGACATGTGGAAAACAATATAAATACAGTAATAGGTGTTGCATGTCTTGCTCCTCTGCATTCTGTTGGATTTCTGTTTTGACCAGTGGGGGATGTAGCTCCAAATTTCACCAGCAGGTGGCAAAGAAGCCAACATGTAAACTACTGTACCTCCATCCACATTATGCTGGGTACACACTATGAGATTTTCTGGACGATTTACCGTCAGATCAATTATTTCCAACATGTTCGATTTGCTTTCTGATCGATTTCCGAGCATTTTCGATCGATTTCCTATTGAAGAGAACGGAAATCGATCGGAAAGCAGATCAGACATGTTGGAAATAGTCGATCTGACAGTAAATCGGCCAGAAAATCTCATAGTGTGTGTACCCAGCATAAGACTAGCCTAGGTGATCGATCATTTTCATACTGGTCATTTTTGATTACTGGGGATTTGCGGAGTCCACACAATGAGCTTTGTTTCCTTTTGCTGGCAGCGGGAATCTCTCGGCGCATGGTGCGCACACCGCCCGGCACAATCCCTTGTACCACATTTATCGGGGAAGAGCCAGCCTACCAGGATGACTTGTTCCTGCCGGCTCCAGTGCCAAAAGGTAACGTCTGTTCACTTGAGATGAAAAGGAAGTCATAACCTGGTGAGGGAGAAGTATAGTTTTACTGGGTTCTTGGATTAAAGTGAAACTCCGGACTAAAAATCTACTCAGCAGAACTGAAAAGGCTTGGTGTTTCTTTAACGGTTTCACAGCATCAGAACTTTGTTTTTCTTACCAAAGCATCATTTTTAGCTGCATTTTTACCTAAGCTCCACTCGTCAAAGAAAAAAAGCCCAGGCTTTTTTCTCCTGATGCTGTGCAGAGCATGATGGGATTTCCTATGTTGTTCATGTTGCCTAGCAACTGGGAGGAGTGATCAGCACACAGGACAGATGGAACTATGTCTCATGCTCCCTGTCACCTTCTTTCAACCAAAAAGATGGCTGCCGTCATGAAATCAAACATTTGCCTGTTCTTTTAAAACAGTGTGGGTAAGAGATTATATTACCTATCTATTTTAATTAACATAACTAATGTAACTTAATGACAGTATGTTTGTTTAGGCTGGAGTTCCTCTTTAACTGCTTCAGCCCTCAGTCGTTTTCACTTTATGCATCCGAGCAATGTTCACCTCCCATTCATTAGCCTATAACTTTATCATTACTATCACAATGAACTGATCTATATCTTGTTTTTTCCGCCACCAATTAGGCTTTCTTTGGGTGGTACGTTTTGCTAAGTGCTACCTTACTTTAAATGCATTTTAACAGGAAGAATAAGAAAATAAAAAAAAATCATTATTTCTCAGTTTTTGGCCATTATAGTTTTAAAATAATACATTCCTCCATATTTAAAACCCACGTATTGTATTTGCCCATTTGTCCCGGTTATTACACCATTTAAATTCTGTCCCTATCACAATGTATGGCGACAATATTTTATTTGAAAATAAAAGTGCATTTTTTCCGTTTTGCATCCATCACTATTTACAAGCTTATAATAAAAAAAAAAAAAAAAAAAAATGAAATATTTCATCTTTACATAGATATTTAAAAAATTTAGACCCTTAGGTAAATATTTACATGTTTTTTTTTATTTTATTGTAATGTTGTTTTCTTTTTATTATTATTATCAAACATTTTATTTGGGTATTTTTGGGAGGGTGGGATGTAAATAGTAATTTTTTTTTTAATGTAGAGGTAGTTTTACTTTTTGGCCACAAGATGGCAACCTTAGGTTTGTTTACATAACGTCACTCTAAGCGTAACATGTACGCTTAGAGGGACGTAGGGGGGCGTAGGAGGAAAAAAAAGCGAGGCTTCCGAGAGAAGCTGTCACTTTTTCTGTGGGGGAGAGGAATCAGTGATCGGGCACCATGGCCCAATTCATTGATTCCTGGGCTAACGATCCGCGGCCAGGAGCACGCGTGCACGCATACGATCGGCCGTGGCAGCACACATGGCCGCTTGGACGTAGCTTTACGTCCAGAAGTAGAAAGTAGTTAAAGGTGTATTTCAAATTAGTACATTTAAATTTTCTGTAGAAAAATGCTAATTCAGATGGGAGTGTTCTGTACATGCACCCAGTATAACAAGTTAGAGCCCCCATGCATCACTGAGATCCAGATTGCCAGATTATTTTGGCTGAGCATAGGCTAAGCCCAGGGCCATTGTTCCCCAGCTCCATTGTGTACCACGTGCCATCCTTCCACCACCCTCCACAGGACACCTTGTTAACCTTCAGATCTGGGTCCAGAACTGTTGTCTGAGGGATTGAGTCCTGGTCCCTGCAAGCGACAGTGCTTGTACATGTGTATGCACTGGGGATGGTCGGAAATGTCGATTTCCGATTCTGCAGAAATTCCAATTTCCGCCAATGCTGATTACCGATTTCGCGGATTTCCGAGTAGTTTTTTGTTATTTTTTGCATTCTCTGATTGGCCAAATACTTTCGAGTTGTTTCTACATTCTCTGATTGGTCCATTGTTTCCGAGTTCTGTGATTGGCCTAAAATTACCGAATTGCAGTAATGCAGTATTTCTGCAGAAATCCGATTTCCGAGTACCGGTTTCCAATCGGAAATCCAGATTTCCGATCAGAAATTTCTAAATTTAAATTCCGCGAAATCCGAATGAGCACCCCTAGTATGCACCCTAAATGAGATGGTTTACAGCATATGACTTATTAGGGACAAAAACTTCTAGATCTTCTTTTGCTGAACCAAACATTTAACAAGAGTACTCCTCTCTGACTGTTTTGTATGCAGGAAGTTTGGTGCTTATTCATGGCGAAGTTGTCCACAAAAGTGAGCTGAACAATTCACCGGACTCCCGTCATGCTTACTCCTTCCACGTGATGGAATCTGAAAACACCACCTGGAGTCCACAAAACTGGTAAGGACTTTCAAAGAGAACATGTGGTGACAAAAGGGCACTGACCTGAGACAAGCTAAGGCCCGGGTTCACATTAGCGTTTTTTTGCGGAGCCGGCCGTACGGATCTGGCCATCAGGATCAGGTAAAAACTGTCATTTTTTTACAGCCAGTGTGCTATAAACTGTTAGTTTTCTATTCGTTCCTATGCAGCAGCAAAACCTTCAGTTTTTGTTCCGCTGGGCACAACGGTCCAGAAAAATAGGTCCTGTAGCATTTTTATGTCCATATTAGCATCTCACTGCAGCATGGAGCACAATTCACATCAATAGCTTCCCTATGATTGCCGTCACTGTAGGCATTTTAAATCAAAGAATGTTTAAATTTAGAGCAATAGAAAACCACAAATAAACAAAACTGGGACAGCCCCCGGATAAGCGACCAGTAAGAATGAGCGAGCAGTTTCATGAGACACAAATCTGTACCCGCTTGTGTGCAAGCAGGGGGACGCTGCAGCCAGAGACAGTTTAAAGGCCCCTGGGGCTCCAGGGTAAACTTAAGCTGGGGCCCTCCATTCCACCCTCTGGAAGTTAGTACCCAGACACCCCCCCAGGAGCGGAAAATAGGAAGGCATGTACTTTACCTATTCCACACCGTCCCGGTTGCCATGGTTTCCTCCGCTTTGCCTTCCACCTTTCTTCCTGGTGGTGAGGCACGCACAACAGCAGAGCCCCTTTCGCAGGCATGGACATACTGATGTGACATCACATGCCTGCTATGATGGGGAGAGTGCCGCTGCTGCTGTCTGCAGTGTGTGTGTTTCACCACCAGGAAGAAAGGCAAGGCAGAGGAAACCATGGCAACCAGCCCAGCGTGGAATCAGGCAAATTATTTACCTTCCTGCCACTACAAGCCATGGTACCCAGCAGCTTGCCAAATGTAATTTTTAAAGGGAGGACAGATGCTTGGGGGGCCTGGGGGCGATTGCCACCTTTGCCTTAATGGAAGTGCCAACTTCACAGTGGAAGTTCCGGTTGTGAAGCAGGAAGTGCCGGGAGGGTGGAGCGATGCAGCGTGAGGTCAGCCAGGTAAATTAACAGTGTCACAAGTGGGGACAGATTCACATCTTACAAAACTATGCTTGCGCATCCTTAGTTCTAAAATCATACAAACCTGTATAAGTTGTTTCAGCGTTTATGGGTATTTTGCCAGGAGACAGAAAACCCTCTCCTTCAGGTAGATTGGTTGAATTAGCTGTAAAAATCAATACGTGTATGCCTAGCTCTAGACAAAATATGCTTTCCTAGGTATGCAGTGTATGTTAGAAATGTTCATAACAATAGTAACAAACCATTTGCCAGTTATATTTGCAAATCCTCTGGAAGATGTGTGCGCTAGTCTAGTTGAGGGGAAACCTCATCGACCAAGGGGCACTTCCTATCTGCGCCAGTCTGGTCGCATCCACTAGTTTGTAAGAAATAGGGGCCGCGATGGGAAACACAAAAGATAAAATTACACTCCAGAACCCGCCTTTGCTCACACATCTTTACTAAACTTCTTTGCTTGGCGGGGTGGATAAGGTTTCCTGCTGGGTCCTCTTTCTTACACACTAGTGGTCATGTCCAGATTGTTGAGAATAGTTGTGGGTCCCCTTAGACCAGTGATCTGCAAACGTGGCTCTCCAGCTGTTAATGAACTACAAGTCCCACAATGCATTGCGGGAGTCTGACAGTCAGTCATGATTCATAAAGGCAAATTAATTGTGGGACTTGTAGTTCCTTAAAGAGAGTCTGAAGCGAGAATAAATCTCGCTTCAGACCTCATAGTTAGCAGGGGCATGTGTGCCCCTGCTAAACCGCCGCTATTGCGCCGCTAAACGGGGGTCCTCACCTCACAAATCCCCTCGGTGCAGCGGGGGAGCGCTTCCTGGTTGGGGCAGGGCTAACCGCCGCAGCCCTGCCCCACACGTGTCTGTCAGCGCGTATCTCCGCCTCTCCCCCGCCCCTCTCAGTCTTCCTTCACTGATAGACGCGACTGGAGGCAGGGCTGCAGCCATTAGCCCTGCCTCCATGAGCGACCAAGTGTTGCAGGGGGGGAAGGGTTTGGGGTCGAAGGGACCCCCGTTTAGCGGCGCGATAGCGGCGGTTTAGCAGGGGCACACATGCCCCTGCTAACTATGAGCTCTGAAGCGAGATTTATTCTCGCTTCAGAGTCTCTTTAACAGCTGGAGAGCTAAGTTTGCAGATCACTGCCTTAGACTAAAGCTTTCTTCCCAGCTCAGCTCACTATATTTATGCTGTAAGCATTGTTTTCTCCAGGTTGCAACCAACTCCTGAACTGCCATTTCCATCTCTTTACACGAGATGAGCCTCAATGTGTATTAACTTCTGGAGATGTCCTCACCATCATGCCTGACGAAGTAAAGATTCACCGTCCGAAACAAACAGGGTTTATCAAAGGTTTTATTCAAGGAAAAATCAATCAATAAAGCTTTACTTGTTGAAAATATTTATCTCAGAATGCTCTTGTTGTTGTTAAAGAGGAACTGTAGTGAAAACAATGAATACAATTGATTATTTTTTAAAAATATTAATTTATAGAGGATTTAGTCAGTGTTTGCCGATTGTAAAATCTTTCCTCTCTCAGATTTACATCCTGAAATGTATCACTGGTGCTGACATCTTTAGTTCTGCCAGGTGATCTGTGCAGAATGTTTGTTACTGAGAGTTCTATGCACAGAGGGAGATATTGCTGACTTGGCAGTTGGAAAAATCCGTTATTTCCCACTGATGAGGTTCACAGACAGCAAACTGTCAGGAGCACGGGCCATGACATCACACTGTGGGAGGGGTTTCACCACAATATCAGCCATACAGATCCCCCTCCCCCAGATGTATTTGAGAAAAGGTAAAGATTTCTTGTGGGAAAGAAGGTTTTAGCTACTGATTGGGATGAAGTTCAATCCCTGGTAAAAAGTTCCTCCTAATGGTATAATGGGATTGCAGAACATATACAGTATTAGAGCACAGTTCTTCTGTAAACATTATAGTACAAGTGTGGGATGACGCCTTCTGAAATAGAAGTGGCCATCTCTTGGTTTCTTCCATTTTTCTTTTCAGACTATATTTATTAGGTGTACTTGGAAACTTCAGTTAGGCCCAGTGCACACCAAAAACCTCTAGCAGATCTGCAAAACACTAGAGGTTTTTGGAGCAGATTTCAGAGCAATTCTAGGCATGGAGATTTTCTAAACATGCCTAGCGTTTTTTAGAGCGTTTTTGTGTAGCAGATTACAAATATTGTTACAGTAAAAGCTGTTATTGAACAGCTTCTGTAACAAAAACGCCTGGAAAACCACTCTGATCTAGCGTTTTTCAGAGCTGTTTTCCACTTTCCTATACTTTAACATTGAGGCTGAAATGCCTCAGAAATTTAAAAAATGCTGCAGCCCGAGTTTGCGTTTGTGGAAAAATTGACCCCGCTCTGGTGTGCACCATCCCATTCACTTTCATTAGCCAAGCAGTTTTCCCCCTGTAAGCGTCTTAAAAACCGCTTCAGAACCACCAGCCCTTAATGTGATTATTACAAATTCTGTTAGACTGAACACTCTGGCATAGCAAAGGCCTGATGGTAATGACCACAAGTGTTTCATTTCCTACTCAGACTGTTGTATGCAACAGTGAAGGCGACTGTAGGTCCGGACCACACCTGCAATGTGTATGGACACAATGTATGCAGTGTACAAGCTGATGTGTCCCTCCCGGTAATCATGATGTCTATTGCAGCAGATGACAGACACCGAGCGGAAAAACGTAACGTGTGTACCTAGCATAAGGTCCTTTGGGATGCTGTTTGCCCATTGATCTCTGGTTCAGCAAACAGTTCGATTTGGTCTCTGCTGTCGACTTAGCCTAAATGGCTTGTAAATCAAATAGGCCTGTGCCCTGATTATGTCATCACTCTCTGTTGCCTGCTGCTGTGTGGTTGGGGTTTGTCAGAAAAACGGTAGCTTCTGGGATAGATAGCTGAGGTTAAAGGGAACCTAAACTGAGAGGGAAATGGATGTTTCCTTTTAAACAAAACCAGTTGCTTGGCACTCCTGCTGATCTCTTTGGCTGCAATGGTGGCTGAATCCCACACCTCAAACATGCAGCTAATCCAGTCTGACCTCAGTCAGCGTACCTGATCTGCATGCTTGTTCAGGGGCTGTGGCTAAAAGTATTAAGGACACAGGATCAGCAGGAGAGTCAGGCAACTGGTATTATTTTAAAAGGAAAAATCCATATCCTTCTCAGTTTAGGTTTCCTTTAACCCCCTTGCCGTTCCAATTCTGACAGCAAGAGGGCGGCGCAGCACTTTTAAATTTTTTTTTTTTTTAAATCATGTAGCAAGCCCAGGGCTCGCTACATGATAGCCGCTGACAAGCGGCATCCCCCTACCTACTTCGATCGCCGCCGGCGATCTTTGCAAGCAGGAAATACCGTTCAGAACGGGATTTCCTGCTGTGCTTCCCCCGTCGCCATGGCGACGGGGTGGGATGACATCACCGACATCATTGGGAATCCCGATCCACCCCTTAGCGCTGCCTGGCACTGATTGGCCAGGCTGCGCAAGGGGGATGGAGGGGGGGGGGGGGGGGCGGCAGGGCGATCGAAATATGCACGCAGCTAGCAAAGTGCTAGCTGCGTGCAATACAAAAAAAAATGCAAATCGGCCCAGTGGGGCCTGAGAAATCCTCCTGCGCAGGTTACCCCGAGCTCGGGATAACCGGCAAGGAGGTTGAGTGAGTGAAAGCTGACCCCCAACCCAGAACTCAGTTGTAAAATCCCTCCCACCACTAACTGGTAGCTTTTAGAGAAGCCGCCAGTATTAGGTGTCCAGTGATACATTCCCTGTATAGTTAGCAGGAGGCTGCCCCACCACCACTAATTGATAGGTTCCAGAGAGGTCTCCAGTATAATGGTGTGTACCCACTTGAAAGATAAATGAAAGATCTTAGACCAATTTTACCACCTTCCATGTAGTATGAGAGCCATACTCTATACAGTCTTTTCTATGGAGCTGAACTCCCCATCAGATAAAATTCTTTGCAAGATGCTGCACACAAAGATGCTGTACACATTCAAAATAACAGTATCTGCAAAAGATCCGTTCCTGCAAAATGCATTCATAGTCTATATCTGCAGATCCTCATACACACCTTGTTTAACAGACTTCATCTGCAGATCTGAAAATCCATCCTGGTGGATCTGATCTGCAGATGAATGTCTGTTAAACAAGGTGTGTAAGAAGATCTGCAGATATCATAGACTATGAATGCATTTTGCAGGAATGGATCTTTTGCAGGAACAGATATTTTGCAGATACCGATCTTTTGAATGTGTACAGCATCTTGCAAAGAGTTTTTATCTGATGGGGAGTGCAGCTCTATAGAATAGACTGTGTAGAGTATGGCTCTCATACTACATGGAAGGTGGTAAAATTGGTCTGATATCTTTCAAGTGTGTACACACCATTAGGTGTCCAGTGGTAGCATCCGCTGTATAGTTAGCAGGAGGCTGTACCCCCACCACCACTAATTGATAGGTCTCCAGTATTAGGTGCCCAGTGGTAGCATCCCCTGTATAGTTAGCAGGGGATGTCTAAATATATTAAACGGTAATACTACCCCTCCCCCCCCCTTGTATAGGTAGCCATCATCATGTGATGACAGATGCCAGTGGAACAATTGAAGACCAGGAAGCATAGGAGGAAGATTGGTGACATGCATTGCTGGGTCCTGGACAGGTGAGTTGCTTTACCCCTTCACTCTACATTCTGCATGTACCCATCCCCCCCTCCCCTTTGCCACTTTAATGTTTAGTTGGGCTTTAACTGGTGTTAGCAGGCAAATCTTAATCATAAAAAGCCTCAAACACGCTAGATGGTTCTCTGGTATGGTGGCCGAGAAACTAGCATGTGTATGTTGGCTGGTGGCTTCCTCACCCCACCCACTCTGTTGCTCCTCCCCACGCCATAGCAACAGTTACTAGACTGTAATCCAGCAGCACATATGTACAGACCTCAGGCTTGAACGGTCACCAGAGGGATCAAGTCCCAATCCCTGTGAATGTCAGTACTCGTGCGTGTAGGACTAAGCACCTTCAGAAAGGAGGAAACAGATTACAGGCAGACATTTCCATTGAGTTAAATAGTACAGTAGTTTGTTAAAACTGAAAGAGGAATTACACAGGTTTCTGTAACATAGTCCTGGCATACGCAACACTCAGAAATGGATTAAGATTAAATGGGGCTCTAGGCAAGATAGTTTTTGCCCACCGCTGATGATCACCTGGCTTTTTCTAGTAAGATCTGGTGAGGGCTAGCATCCACCAGGCTTCTAGATCTCTCGGGGCCATAAGCAACTGCATAGGATTACCTTGAGGATGATCCAGCTCTGCTGTACATACCAATAAATACAAACCAGGGAGACACGTTTCACAAAAGTGTTCTTTATAGTGCAAATATGGTTTATTTTGTGCTTGTGAATTTTATACACATGCTGAGGAATTATGAAGAATTGCAATACTTTTTACAGATATTGTATATATCTTAATACTTAACATGTTAAAAAGACAACAAAATCAGAGAAATCATCAATAAGAAAGTCCATCTGAAACAAAACATCACTTTTTTTTTTTTTTTTTTCAAACTTTGCTGTTCAGTGGTCTCCCCAGAACTTTTTTCGAGCCGGATGGCATGAAAAAGTAGCCGGGTGGGGCAAGATGAGAGAATGCAGGGCAGGTGCTTCTCTGCACAAGTCTGCTGACAGCAGAGGAGGAGGTGAGACGATGACAGCCGGGTGGCTCACCAAAACTAGCCAAGTGGGGCAACCGGCTAAAAGAGCCTGGGGAGAACACTGCTGTTGTCTTATATTAGCCATAGTACTGGGAGTAAAACTCCAGAGTTTTATTATTGCTTTGGACTCTGTGGAGAAAAGTTTTCTGCAGGGCAGTGGAGTCAGCACAAAAATTATCCAACTCCTCAGTTTATTAAACCACTGACTCCAACTCAGACTCCACAGCCCTGGTTTTCTGAAGTACTTTGGAACTGTGAATGAGAGCCTATGGAGCACTGTTCAATCCCTAGTTCACCCTCCCGTATTTCTCATGGTTAGTAAGGGTGAATACCATAGTACCATTAGTACACAGTTTCCCATTTGATGCAGCTGTTTCAGATAAGTTCCCTTTGGAAAAGTCACATGACCCAGGGATCTATGCACAAAGTATAGAGCTGCCAGCACAGGAGGAGTTTCTTCCATAGCCCACCTCTGCTCCCTGCTATGGAGCCCAGAGAGGGGTTAGATGGGATCCACCATGAAAGACCCCTCCCAGCTTCTCCCTGACTACCTTATGTGAGTAATCATTGGACTGCTCATAGACCACTGTTTACTTCAACCAAGAAGTATCTGTTATTAGCACAGGAAGTCAAGTAATAACATTTTTTTTACTAAAACAAAAAATGTGTTAGGATATATTATGATACAGTCTAAAGAATATTCACTAAACAAAACTAGTGTCTTAACTTGTGCTTGAATTCTTCCTGCTTTGCATTAGCCAGTTCTAGTATAGTGTGTTTTTTCAATGCTGTTTTGAACTACATCAGTGGCTCAGAGGCTGAGACAAAATACTAATCAAACTCCGAGAAAGTACCTATCCAAAGAACACTATTCAAACATAAATTCAAGGTACAACACTTTACAGGGATTTTGGGCATCCAATCAACCATGATTGATTGAAAGTCAGCTGCTCATTAACAGTGCATGCACAGTTTGTACTGGCTGAGCTACATGTACTGTCCTATGGAGAGTGAAGAGTGCGGAGAAGTGGGAGGCACCCGAACAATCTGGGGACAAAGCAATCAGCTGAAAAAAGCCCAGTTCGTCTGCTTGCTCAAAAAATTGGTAATGCATGAAAAGAAACACTGACAGCAATGATCATTTTCACTAAAGGTTTGTTGTCTGTACATACCTTAAGACCGTTTCAGACATGAAGTGCTGGCGGAATATACAACACGTTTGCTTCAAGGAGGCTTAAGCTGCCCTCACAACTACTTCTCATGCTACGGATTACCCTCAACCATGCTTCACTCTAAGTGTGTGTGTGTGTATTTTTTCATTATTGTTTAATTCACTAACAGCGGTTTAAAGGTGGTTAAACCAGCACTAATCTAGTTTAGGGGACCCACCAGGAAACCTCAGGGAAATTCTGCTAAGGTGATTGGGTGGACAGCGCCCTCTAGGACTGCTAGGTTCCCCTGATTTTATGGTCTGAATGTTTTAAAAAGACCCTAAAATTTGTAAATAATTATACTGCCGGGGGGGGGGGGGGGGGGGGGGGGGGTGTTGAACCATCCACTATAAATCACCCTAACAACTGAACTCAGCCTTAGGCTGTAGACCTAAGCGCTTTTCTGACCTTCAGCGCTTTGAGCGTCTTTTTTTAAATGCTCCTATTGACTTGCATGGAAATTGCAGTAAAATTGCAATCCTGGCAATTTTACTGCGATATTAATGCAAGTCAATGGGAGCATTTTACATTTTTTTCAGAAAGCGCTGATGGTCAGAAAAGCACTCAGAAAGCGCTCATAGTGTGTCAATAGCCTTCCAGAGAACTCTATTAAGTTCCATTGAATCACAACGTAACTTCAAAATAGTTCATACTTCAAACGTTAGCAACTGCAAAACTTTTAAACTCTCCCTCTAGCCAGCTGCCAGACACCCCTCCCTCAAAGAACAAGCAGAGCATAGTATTTGCATTATAGCTAAAAGGAACAAAGGGTTATCCTTAAACACAAATGGATCCCTGATGCTTAAAGGATACCCGAGGTGACATGTGACATGATGAGATAGACATGTGTATGTACAGTGCCTAGCACACAAATAACTAGGCCGTGTTCCTTTTTTTCTTTCTCTGCCTGAAAGAGTTAAATATCAGGTATGCAAGTGGCTGACTCAGTCCTGACTCAGACAGGAAGTGACTACAGTGTGACCCTCACTGATAAGAAATTCCCCTTTCTTACCTCTTTCTTGCTCTCAGAAGCCATTTTCTTCTAGGAAAGTGTTTTATAGTTGGAATTTCTTATCAGTGAGGGTCACACTGTAGTCACTTCCTGTCTGAATCAGGACTGAGTCAGCCATTTGCATACCTGATATTTAACTCTTTCAGGCAGAGAAAGAAAAAAAAGGAACATAGCCTAGTTATTTGTGTGGTAGGCACTGTACATACTCATGTCTATCTCATCATGTCATATGTCAGTTCGGGTATCCTTAAAGAACCTCTTAATGTAAACACATAAGGCAGTGAAAAAAAAAGGCAATTTGCCTCGATCTTAATACAAATATATTTTCAGTTCAGTGTGGTAAGATAAAGTCCACTTTATGTCCTATTGGAGCATACTCTACTTCCTGTTCACTTATCACAGAATGTATAAAAAGGTAAATTATCTACCCCTTTCCCCATTCAGTGAGGCAAGAGAACATTTTGATAGTCCTGGCCCATTTGGGAAAATTCCCTGCTTATTTGTAGCTGGGAAAGTCTTCACGATGGAAATCCAGGCTAACAAATAACCCCTCCCTCTCTCTAACTAAAGCTAAAAAAGGGTTTTTTTGTGACATGATAAGTAAAGATGGTGATTATGTCTGAATGTACTGTATTTACAGTACTTGTATATAAGCCGACCCGAGTATAAGCCGAGGTACCAATTTTTCCATCAGAAACCAGGAAAAAGTGATTGACTCATGTATAAGTCTCCTCCCTAATATAGCCCCCTCCACAGCAACCAGATGTTCCCCCAGTACAAGTCATTCCCCCTCCAATAGCCAGGTGTGCCCCAGGATCATACAGCTGTGTCACAAGAAGCCACTAGATGGCATCATAGATATGAGACATTGATTGCCACACAGGAAGAATCCCCAATCATTGCACTGCTGACACGCTCCCTTCCACAAGCTATTCTTGAGCAGCACACTCTGCACACGACGTTGCAGGGGATGGGGGGGGAGGGGTACGGAAACAACAGGGCGCAAGCTGGTAAAAGCAGGATCACTAGTGCAAGATCCTTACACTCCAAAGCCAGTAACAAAACCTGCTCCACCATCCGTTCTGCTCCACCGACTCGCATATATGCCTAAAAGGTAACACTTCAGCACATTTTTTGTTGTTGAAAAATTAGGCTTATACACGAGTATATACAGTATGTTACCTGAACGGAAACCAATAAGGGAGTTATAAAATGCAAAGGAAGGAACACCCAGCAATTAGCTTACAGCTGTTTAGTACCATTATAATGATAAAACATATTTGAGGGAAAGGAGAAGCCCCAAAAATTTAAAGAGAGCAGCATAAGTGATATAGTTCACGAGAGTTAAATCCTCAAGGGTACTTGATAAATGACAAAACAGCAGCAACATACAAAACAACATTTCCATATAAGACTCATCAAAAAGAGATCAAGGTCTCAAATGCTAAGATGTAGGGCTTCAGTGTAAACGGCAAAAGTCTGAAATTTTCACTACTGTAGACTTGTTTGTGTGAATAAACACATCTGTAATTTCCATGAGACGTGTCTTTAATGGATAGCACCAGTACCCCACAGAGGCCCAAAAAAGATTAGCACCACTGAATGTTGAGGCCATTAGCAGCACACTGATTTAGCACAGGTGGTGCAGATCCATTGCTTTGTCTATTTGATGGACTTGGATAGCTCAGAAAGTGGACCAAGGGCACCTTTCTTGTAAACTGGTGTAACTGTGGCAACAATTGATAACAGTAAAAAAACAATGAGATACATGAGGCTAAAGCCTAATCTGGAGGAGGGTTAGAACAGCAGGACACAAGCATAGCCAGATTAAAGTGAACCCGAGCCAAAGTTTGTGTCAAAACGGAAGTACCTAAAGCGTACCCGAGCCAAAGCTCGTGTACACAACACCATATACTTACCTAAAGAGAGGGAAGCCTCAGGATCCTATTGAAGCTTACCCCGTTGGTCTGCTGTCCCACATCGCTGCCCCCCCCCCCCCCACGCCGGATCGCTCAGAAACAGCCTTATCAGTCCGCCGACAGACTGTACACACGCTGTACTGTCTGCTGAAAACCCGACGGACCCATCGTTAGCTTCAGTATGACGTGTGTACAAGCCTTTATGCTGGAATACATTGGGTCGATTCATAAAAGGATGTGCGGGAAAAAACTTTTGCAAATATGGTAAAGTACATGGAACTGCTATGGTTTAGGTTAGCCAGCTAGTAAATCCATAGGGAACAATTCTCCAAGCACAACAAAAATCCATAGGGAACAATTCTCCAATCACAGCAACGTCTACAACATGAAGTATTCTAATTGGCCGAATAGTGCGGGCCTATTATTACTACAACCTATCTGAAACCTAGGAGTTCCAGAGGGTGCTGTCCACCCAATCACGTTAGTCGAATTTCCCTATGGACTTTCTTGCTGGGTCACCTAAACTATACTAGCTCAAAGTATATTGGAGTAAGTCTTAAGAGTACAGATCAGCCCTGTCTTACAGTATGGGTAATTTACTGCACAAAGACAAAAACCGAACACATGCTTGACATCCCTTAGTACCATCGAAAAGGCTCTTGTCCACGGACGTCTGAACTGCTTGTTTGTTGAGCAGTTAAAGAGAAACTCCGACCAAGAATTGAACTTTATCCCAATCAGTAGCTGATACCCACTTTTACATGAAAAATATAATGATTTTCACAAACAGACCATCAGGGGGCGCTGTATGACTGATTTTGTGCTGAAACCCCTCCCACAAGAGGCTCTGGTACCGTACGGTACTCTGGGCAAACTGCCACAATGTAACAATGACACACACAGGAAATGGCTGTTTATAGCTGTCTGTTAAAGCCAGAACAGCTACATAATCTGCCCACAGTAACAATGTCACCATGTAATACATGTCAGAATGTGAATCTGGGAGAGGAAAGATTTTACAATGAGCAAACTCTGACTAAATCATGTATACATAATTATTGTAAAAATTAAGCACCTTTTTATATTAAACTATTTTCACTGGAGTTCCTCTTTAAGCATCCCGTTTGCTGCCCACGATTGTCATTCAGGTGCAATTGAAATGCAGATGAATAGCAGCGGTTGTAACACCCCGTGTGTCAGTGCTTGGCACACGGGGTGTTACAACCGCTGCTATTCATCTACATTTTAATTGCACCTTGTGAGAATCCGCTCAGCTGCCTGCACAGGCAGGCAGCCTTTTGACCATGGTTTAGGTTTGCTTGCTGCAGGACTCTGGAAAGGAGACCTTCTGTCAGTTGTGCAGCTTGTGTTGCTGAGGGATTTGCATACATTAGTCATGCAAATCCGTTACCTGCCTTCTTTTGATGACTGGCACTATAAAAGCATTCTGCTCCCAGAATGCTTTGCTGGACATTTCCCTTCCATGGTCTGTTCCTGATGGACACTGCTGGAGTGTCAGCCATTGCTATCTAGTATAGTTAATTCCTGGGGGTTGCTTTAGGCTCCCCTTCTAGCCCAGTCAGGTTGTATTATCTGTTTTGCCTGTTCCGTCTGTCTTGTGTTTGGATCGTACAAGCCCTAGCGTTAGCGGCTGTGGATCCTTCTGATTGAGTCTGGAGTGTAGGTTGGAAGAGCGGTTGTTTCTGCCTACCTCATCTGTTCTGTCTCCTGGGATCGCGCTAGCCACTTTTCGCTAGCGCTGGGGATCCTTCTGTTCTGTCTTCTGGGATCGCGCTAGCCACTTTTCGCTAGCGCTGGGGATCCTTCTGTCGCTTGTCCCTGTTTTCGTGTGTCTGTCTTGTCTGATTCGAAACGCTTGCTGTAGGCTCGGTGAGGTAACCGTTAAGCAAGCGCTCGCGTTCTCTGTTTCGTGTTTGTCTTTGGTTAGTTAGGCGTGCTTGTCTCTGTTGTGCGTAACACGCGGAGACCGCGCACAAACGCGTGCACTGTTGCGAATGAGTGCGGTGTTCGCGTTCAGCTAGCATTTGTTATTTTCTTTATCTTTCTCTTTGTATGATTTGCTGTGCCTTTGCTACCCTCGTGCTCCGCCTTGCTGTAACCTTGTGTCACGTCTGGCGATCGCACCTCTCGCGATCGCGTTCCTGCTTCTTATCTGCTGTGGTGTGTGCACAGTCGCGGGTTGGCGACTAATTTTATGCACACACACACAATCTGTCTCTGTGCTCACTCTTAATCGCTTCTCTTGCGATTGCGTTTCTTCCCTTCATACAATTCCTGTCTGGCGTGTGTGGTAGGGCAGAGGAGCTGTTCCTCTGCACTCCACAGCTCCACCTGCCGACAGGAATTTCCCTCTGCAGGTGCATAGCACCTAGCCTGGGTGTCCTCAATAATACGCTTGTGGAGGAAATCCGCCGCATCAGCGCACGTCTGGTGCGCTGACCACGGAGACGATTCCACAATCGTTACACACCTGAATGACAATCATGGGCAGTGTTACCATACAGCAGAACACCGTCTTATGTTGCGTCTAAGCACGTCTGCTGCCATGCTCAGATGTCCGTGGGGGGGGGGGGGGGCGCCTGTCCGCTGGCCGTGCTGAGTGCTAGCAAGTACCTGGCCGGTAGACAGGAGCAGCTGACAGGTGGTGAATTCCCCACCTGTCAGCTGCTCGTGGAAAAGAGGCCTTTGGTTTATGGAGATCAGTTAGGAGAGCTTGCAAATGTAAGGGGGTTAAAGAGGTGCTATTTTCTCTGTTTGCACACCAAGAGCTGCTCAAATTATTGTTTTTTTTTTTTTTTGTTTGTTTTTTTAAGTGGCATCACTTCACCTTAAGGGGAGATATGTCCTTCATGCAGCAGCATTTTCTGTTTAATCACAGACTGCTCATATACACAACACACACTTCCATCCATATGTCAATGCGGAAATCCACAAAAACACTACAGTGGAATCTCTGATCTAGTAAACTTCTGGCTATAGTAAACTCAGTCCCCAACATAAATAATGTATGACACATTCTGATATAGTAAACTTCTGATATAGTAAACTACTTGGCCAGGTCCCTTGAAGTTTACATCAAGTGGATTTTACCGTATTTCAACTGCAGCAGAGGCTGGTTTGGGATGAACCACCCACAGACTTCTCTCTCACAAAATCAGACTCCACCCTGTGCTTTCTTTCGAGCTCCCAATAAAGGGAAACGAAGAGAGAGTATATGGAGGCTGACATGTTTATTTCATTTTAAATAATGCATATTGCCTGGCTGTCCTGCTGACTCTCTGCCTCTAATGCTACGTACACACATGCGACAACGATCGTTCGTTGAGAACGACGAACAAACTTTTAATTGATGAGAGAACGACCTAAGTAAAGATAGTTTTAAAAGGTGTGTAACGATCTGATCGTTAGAACGAACGTTACATCACGTAAAGCAACTATTGCGCCTGCGCATAAAAATGAGAAGTTTCACAGAGAAATAGTGAAATGCGCATGTCAAGCCTAGTACGAACGACCGTTTCCAACGATGTACTACTTTTGCAAACGATCGTCGTTGGTTAAAATCCGCCGAGACAGAACTTTCTTTTGTAGCGATTTGGCTCGTTCGTCGTTTGCCTTAATAGTCGGTGGTTCGTTTTTTGTAACGATCGTCGTTGGTAAAGATCGGGGAACGATCGTTAGAAACGACTATAGTCGCATGTGTGTACGCACCTTTATACTTTAAGCCACAGAGCCTAAACAAGCATGCAGATCATATGTATATGACAAATCTGACAAGATTAGTGGCTTGCTTGTTTCAGGTGTGTGATTTAGACACTACTGACCAGAAAGATCAGCAGGACTGCCAGGCAACTGGTATTGTTTAAAAGGAAGTAAATATGGCAGCTTCTGTAAGTCTCATACCCCGAGTACCCTTAAAGGGGCCACTATCTCAAAATAAATGTACATTTAAAATACAAATATATAAAATGTACATTTCCCCTAGATTAAAATGCATTATAAATTACCTTTTTCCGATGTTGCTGTTGCTTAGAGTAGGCAGTAAAAAGCTGACAGAGCACACAGATTTTGGACTGGTCCATCTCCTCATGGGGGAGTCTCAGTATTACCTTTACAAAAGAACTTCCTGGAAAGGATCGATACAAAGATGTCAGCCAGCTTCCCTATTCACTTGTACACTATTTTGGGTAGTTGGGCTGAGCAACTGTACTTCAGCAAGTGCTTTTGTAAGTAAGTAAATAGCTGAGAATACCCCAAAAGAAAATGGACTAGCCCAAAATCAGATTTTTAACTACCTACTGTAACTGACAGTGACCTATGAAAAATGTATAGTGCATTTTAGCCTCTAATACATGTACATTTGTATGTATTGTAAATGTTACAATTTTTTGTGATAGTTGTCCTTTAAGAGAAGATATTGCTCTTCCCTTTGGATGTTTTTTAATTCATGGGATATTAGTGACTGCCACAAAAGGAGTCAGGCTCTCTTGATGTTTGATCAAAATAGCAGTTTACTGTGAACAGCTCTTGCTGTTGAAGCCTGAGAGAGTTTAGGAGATCTAATGGACAGTTTAGCCAATCAGCACCCAATTGAATGCAACCAAAATACCAATTTTGGTCAGGGCTCTTCTTTCACTTCCAGAGGAAGAGTGGAGTTCTAGGTTCCTTATAGCATAAACAGTATATGTAAGTAAAGAGGCAGAATCAAGTTGTCGATCTGGGTGGTGAAAGCTTCCAAAAATGACACCAAAGTGATGGATCCCACTATCCACATATAACCACTGTTAATGTTTACACTGCTGTCAAAGATAAGGATGAGAGCCACTGCAATCATCTGAGCAAATACAGACATGATGGTCCCCTCAAAGGTCTTCTTGGTGCCTGGCCAATGTATCTCCCCCATGGCACTGCCACAAACCGAGGCTATTGTGTCACCAATTCCCACTGCCAGGACCCCACAGTAAGGTAGCAACATAGAAGGACCAGAGAGGGAAGCTGAGCAGAGCCTTGGAAAGAGCCAGACTGGCAGAGACATCCCCAGAAGAAGGTAAATGTGTGTTAAAATCAGTGGGCCGCTATCTCGCTCATCCAAGAATAGCGTCAGCAGTGTCCGTAATGTCTGTCCAAATGGCTTGATGCGGAAGTAGCGCACATACTCCAGTAACACAAAAACTGCTAAGCAAGCCACGGAAGCCACGTAAAGTAGTGGGCGATCATAGAGGAGTCCTGGAATGTACGTGGCCACTGCAAGAAAGTGAAAATACTTGCGAGTTATGGTGGTTACCTGTGGCTTTTTGGAGTCTGTAGATCTTTTTGAATTCTGGTATAAAACAACTACACAGGCAGTAAGAAAGAGGAATGTCCAAAAGCCAAGGAGATAGAGTCGCGTTTGGCTTTGGATCAGGAATTCCACCAGCCAGAAGAGCGGATGTCTCCTGATAAGGTACTGCAGCCAGGGCATAAAAACCCCAAGACCTAAAACAGCGGTCATCAAGTAGAAAAATAATGAGGAGGTCCATGTAGAAGAGTCCATGAAGAAGAATAAAGAGGCAAATATAATCCCAAGGAGGACCAAAGCTACCAGGGTCACCAGAAGGAGGTAATCCATAGGATCTCCTTTGCCACCCACTGCATTCAAAGAGCGCTTGATAAGCTGGTTTAGAGCGAAGCTAAGCCCTCCAAGGACAATCAATGCTTCTCCTGGAGTAAAGCATCTCGGCAGCAGGTAAAGAACAATCATGCTAAGGTACACAAAAATGAGGAGGACCTCCAGAACTTCAATGACTTCTGACACTGTCAGAGAATTCTTCATAGTATATAGTATGGCACACCCAGCAGCTCCAGACACTATGCAGGTGTTTTTTGGCACAGGTTTGGTAATACCCAGTGCAATTATTGAGAGGAAACATGCCAGGGCCATTCCAGTGGCAGATACAACCACACCAAACCTTTCGAAATAGACATTACCAGACGCCTTGCACCTCTCCCTCATCACAATCCCTAGCAGAGGAATGACCATACTAGCTGGAAGGAGGCCACTGTTGGCAGACGATCGGTAGTGAAACACGGCTCCACCGGACTGTAGCAAACGGTCCCATTTGTGCTGCACGTAGAAAGCCTGCACAGCCAAAGCTAGGGCACACCAAGAAAAGCGATCCCAGACCACCGAGTGAATGCTGAGAACAATGCAGAAAACCACAAGGGACTCTGCCAGCAGCAGTTTGTTCACCATCTTGCCGGCAATCCAGGTGCGTCCTCACGTTTACAAAGCAGCGTCACTCTTCCCCGAGTCTATTAACGTCTCCTCTGCTTTGCATGATCCTCATATGAAGAGGTGGTGATCAATCCTAAAACACAATAAAAGGGTTCAACGTAAGTATAATATGCATTGTATTTGGCCAAAAAGTGTGGGCTTTAGTATTACTATAACGACCCTGAACATTGTAGAGCAGGGCTTCCCAACCCTGTCTTCAAGTACCACCAACAATGCATGTTTTGCAGAAAACAACAAACATTCACTGGTGAGGTAATTAGTGTCTCAGCAGGGCTGATTTACTACCTCTGTGGAGTTCACGCAAGCACTGTTGGTGGTACTTGGGGACAGGGTTCGGAAGCCCTGTTGTAGAAGGTGCCATCATTGGAGAACTGTCAAAACAGCAAGCAGTCAGGCTAGCAGAATTTCTCTATGAGGTTTCCCGCTGGGTCACCTCAACCATACTACACCCAAATGCTTATTTTGTCAGTCTATTTTCACCTTGGGGTCACTTTCAAAATCTAATTAAAGGGATACATTTTTGTATTCTCCTTCCTGCCCCCCCCCCCCCCCACCCAATTAACTTAAACATGTACCCCTCCCCACATGCTCACCTACTGGTTTCCTCAGCTTCATGGGGGCGGGCCGGTGGACTGCTTGCCTTTGAGGTCATAATGCCACCCCATGCCTGGGCCTTCAATAGTGAAGGAGAAGAAGGTTGAATGACAGTCTGGCTGTTTCCTCTCATACTTCCACCCCAGAAGAACATATCAGAACCACCAAGAAAATCCTACAATGTGGTGCCCCCTCCACCAAGTCACCCCTGCCACCAGTTTCCCTGAAGTTAGAAAATCAAAAGGCACTAGATGAGGATCAATTAGCCAACAGTCAAGAAATAGTTGTGTTAGTGAACCAGCTCCAATCCCATTTCCATTCACAATGAAAATCATGATTGATATTTCAAAAGTGCAGTGATGCTATCACAATTATCTCTATTCTCACCAACACACTCAGCACTGCAATTTGATCGACTGTCAATAGATTCCTGCTGAAATCTACTGAAAATCGATGTGCCACATGTTGTAAGAATTGACGGTCTTATCAAAATCCAAACAGAGAGGAATTCATCTTTTTACAATATCATTTGCCAATCTATGTACATGTGGCCACCTTTACTTCATCTAACTGTAGACAGGCCGTGATTTATATCAGGGCTGTGGAGTCGGTACAGAAATCATCCGACTCCTCAGTTTGAAACCACAGACCCCAACTCCAGGTACCCAAAATGGCCCAGACTCCGACTCCTCTACTTCTTAGTCTACTACTTACCAGGGCTGTGGATTTGGTACGAAAATAACCCGACTCCTTAGTTTATGAAACCACTGACTGACTCCAACTCCAGGTACCCAAAATTGCTCCGACTCCACAGCCCTGTTTATATAGCACTAATTTAACTAGCCTTTACAGTGAAAAACAGACATCTGTAACAGAGGCAAGTTCTAAGTAGGATTGGTAATAAATATATATGTATACATATACATACACAACTCTTATCTCATCCTGTAAAGGGCCAGTTAAGGATGAGAACGTTAGTTTTTTTGGCCGTTGAATGCCCTGTTCGAAAAGAGATCGACTGCTTCTCCATTTGAATGAATGGAAGTGGTTGTTCAGCCGACGGTGAAAGTGGTGCAGCCACCAGGTAGATCCCTCATGTCATCCCGTGACGTAGAATGCAATGTCTCACAGCACTTTGCTAACGAAGAGGTGAAAAGCTTGCAACAGTTGCCAATCACTTGCAACCGCCAAGCTTGTCATTTATCCTATCTCCTCTAAGCACATTGAAACTCTTTGGCCTGGTTCACACTACAAGAGCTTTGATTTTAAAAGCTCTTCCTAATGTAATCCTGTGTGTGTGTTCTCACTGGAGCGGTGTGATTTTGTAAAAATCCCCCACAGCATTGAATTAGCAAGAGCTTTTAAAATCACTAGTGCTTAAAAAGCTCATGCAGCGTGAATCAGCCCTTTCAAAAACTTCACAAAAACATGAGGCGCTAGTATTGTTGAGGTGACCCAGCAGGAAACCTCATAGGCAACAGTTCAGCAATCACAGCACCCTCTACAACCCGAAGCATTGGAATTGGCCAAATAGTGTGGGCGCAGTTATTTTTACTACCTATCCGAAACCTAAAAGTTCTAGAGGGTGCAATCAATCACGTTAGCAAAATGTATCCATGAGGTTTCCTGCTGGGATTAGACCACCTCAAGCATATTAGTGCTAAACACGACCGGCCATTTCTAGCGACAGAACAACAGCATTCAAACGTCCATATGAACCAGTGCTCCAATAAAATAGCCTACATCGTCAAACTAACCTACATCCCATTGACTTTACTATCCCCCCCACCTATGCATTTGCCAATGCATGTAGGCAAATTTGATGCTATATGCTAGCATGGCGGCATAGTGGTTAGCGCTCTCGCCTTGCAGCGCTGGGTCCCCTGTTCAAATCCCAGCCAGGTCAACATCTGCAAGGAGTTTTTATGTTCTCCTTGTGTCTGTGTGGGTGTCCTCTGGGCACTCGTTTCCTCCCACATCCCAAAAACATACAGATAAGTTAATTGGCTTCCCCCTAAATTGTTCCTAGACTATGATACATGCACTACATGATACATGCATCAGAGCCTTGACAAGGTCCTCCAGCACCCAAGGCTGAGACACCAATGTGCACCACTCCATCCCACACACTGATTTCTATTAAAGTAAGAGGCGCCACAGGGCCCCCCAACACTTTAATCTCTAGTTATCTGGCTTGCAGCCACTGTCATGTATCCCCTTTTCCATTTTTCTTTTTGCTTCAAACACAATAGGGGAATGATAGCTGAGTGAGTTGTGCACCCCCTCAAACAGTGTACCCTGAGGCTGGAGCCTCTCTTGCCTCTGCCCTGACATACATAGATATGACTATGGTAGGGACTAGATTGTGAGCTCCTCCAAGGGACAGTTAGTGACAAGACAATATACTCTGTACAGCACTGCGGAAGATGTTGGTGCTATATATAATAATAATATGCTAGGCTATTTCGTGGGCAGACAGCAACTTCATGACCAGCAGCATAAAAAGTTCTTGGCAACTCCATCATTGTATCCCCTCACCCCACCCCAAGGATGTAGTGATACAAATACATGGATGATGGTTGCAAAGCAACAGTCAGCACAAAGGGTGGAAGCTGGAGATGTGCTGCTCTATGGTGACAGAGCAACAATGATGCAGAGATAGGAAGCACCCTCAGCTTGCAGCACGGAAGAGAGGGCCAGTCAAGCCTCCTCAGCAGCATTGCACTCCGGAGAAAAGACCCCTCCCGCTGCCTCCCTCCTGCAGCCGCACACCCGTTTGCATTTTCACCTTGGACAGCGCCATCTTGGGCTTCCACCAGCTGACAGGTACTGACGTCACCCGGAAGCGCGCGGTTTCCGGTCGCGGTCAGCGTGTCTCCCGGCTCGCGCTGGGGAGGTCACGTGACGTGCGGATCCGCGCTGCCTTCTCGTCACGTGTTCAACGGGGGAGGGGGGTGGAAGAGAGGGAGAGAGAAGATGGCGGCCGCTGGGGGACCGGAGGAGAGGTAACCAGGGTGAAGGGGAGCGCGGTGACATCCGCTGTTTCTGGTATCCGTCAAAAAGGCGGGAAAAGGCTTCATTTCCGAGAGTTTAATCTATGATAACTCCCAGCATGCTGTGCGGCTCTATTAGCTTTCAATGTAGCTCTGTGCAAATCTCCCAGCAGGTGTGCTGATATTGCTCTTTAATACAATTCCCAACAGGCTGTATTATAGCTCTCAGCATTGCATAGGGTGATGATTTTACTTCAACTCCCAGTATGTCACAGAAGGTGATAACTTACAACTCCCAGCATTTCAGATGTGGTGATACTTTACTACAAATTCCAGTATACCACTGAATGATAACTTACTACAAACCCCCAGCATTTCAGATGTGGTGAAAATGTACTACAACTCCCAGTATACCACAGAAGGTGATGACTTACTACAACCCCCTGCATTTAAAATGTAATAACTTACTACAACTCTCAGAACATCACAGAAGATGATATCTTGCTACAATTCAGCGCCCAGCATTTCAGATGTGATCACTTACTACAACTCTCAGTACAGTAGAATCCATACTAGATTCCAAGGGACCAGGGAAAATCATTAACTATATCATAATTGCAATTACATTGTATATTCACACAAACACATTTGCAGGGACCTGAGGACTGAGTTTACTATATAGCTATAGGTTTACTATAACAAGATTCTACTGTATTTCACAAAGTGATAACTTACCACAACCCTCAGCACTTCAGATGGGATCACTTACTACAACTCCCAGTATATCACAGAAAGCGATAACTTGCTAGAACTCCCCAGCATTTCAGATGTGGGGATAACTTAATAGAACTCCCAGCATTTCAGATGTGGGGATAACTTAATAGAACTCCCAGCATTTCAGATGTGATAACTTACATCTCCCAGTGTATCAGATATGGTGATAACTTACTACAACCCCCAACATTTCAGATTGGTGATAACTTACTACAACTCCCAGCATTTCAGATATGATAACTTACAACTCCCAGTGTATTAGATAATTTACTACAACTCCTAGCATATCACAGATGGTAATAACTTACTACAACTCCTAGCATTTCAGAAGTGGGAATAACTTACTACAACTCACAGTATATCACAGATGGTGATAACGTACAATTCCCAGCATTTAACCAGAGACAAAGCACCCTCATGTATTTTACCATATATATCAGTGGGAACATTAGAGAAAACACATACCCTGCTCTCTTTTTCATTCTTTACTGTTCAGCTTGCTTCTTAACAGCCCTGATAAAATCCCTGACTGAGCATTCAGGCCAGTGTCTCCAAATTGTAGAAATTGCTGTGTGTGCACTGTCCCCTCTAGACTGTCACGCTGGCTCACCTCAACCATACTAGCTCCCATTTTGTACAGTATAGACAGTAAACCTTATGAAGTCTAAAGTCCCTTATTGTGGGGCCCCTAAGGAGCTTGGGCCCTGGCAGTTGCCCAGTTTGACCCTATGGAAGAACCAGCCCTGACAACAACTACCAGTACCGGTATATCTGGGTTGGTAATTGTCATAACCACTCCTAACATATCTAGTGATAACTTACTGCAAATCCTACATGTCTTTTCTACAAATCCCAGTACATCAGGAGTGAAAATAACTATCAAAACTCTTGTCAGGATTTACCACAACTCCCAGTGCATCTGGGGTGGTAATAACAAATCAGGCTTGTGCTACAACACATTTAAATAGGGATGGCGATATCCATTGCTGCAAACAAATGTTAGATAGCCTACTCGGTCTAAATTAAACATTCAATGGATCGTTTCTCATATACAGTAATTCAGAAGAAAAAGACCCAGAAGGTAATGATAGCTGACAATTATAATGACCTTCCGGGTATTTTTTGAATCACTCTCGGAGCCCCATGTCTGAGGGCTTCCAGCAAAGGGAGATGGCACTTCTCTATCTCGAGTAGAGGAAGCACTATGGCACACGTCTGCACCCCTTGCAGATGTGTTCAGTGGACTCGGGGTTCCGAGAGTGATTCATAAGAAAAGGACCCTGCAGATAATGATAACTTTATATGAGACGACGATCCATTGAATGTTAAGGCTGAATAGGATCTTTAAAACTATACCATGTGAATTAGAAGCCATATACAAACAGGAGGCAAAATGGAAAACCATCTTGTGATCTGACAGTTGAAAATATTACTTTTTGGGGGAAATCATGGATGCCCTACCCTTGCGGTGCTGGGTCCCAGGTTTGACTCCCGGCCAGGACTCTTATCTGCATGGAATTTGTATGTTCTCCCCATATCTGTGTGGGTTTCCTCTGGTCACTCTGGTCTCCTCCCACATCCCAAAAACATACAGTTAAGTTAATTAGCTTCCCCCTAAATTGGCCCTAGACTACGATACATACATAGACATCGGACTATGGCAGGGATTAGATTGTGAGCCCCTCTGAGCGACAGTTAAGTGACAAGACAATATACTCTGTACAGCGCTCCAGAAGATGTCGGCGCTATATAATTACATAATGATGTGTAGCTTGCACATCTTTGGAAGACACTATAAGGCTCCCTGCACACTGCAAATCCGTTTTGCGATTCCGTTTCCGATTTTCAGTTCCTATTTTCTCTGAACACAATCAACAAAAAAACGGAGAAAAAAACGCAGCATGCCACAATGATTAAAAATCGGAATCAGATGTAAAAAAAGATTAAAAATCGGAATCGCATGCAGTTTGCAGGGAGCCTTAGTGCTGAATGATATGTACAAGTTTTGGAACAATTAATGTTTTCATTTAGTGCCTACTGCTTCACTAGACAAAATATTCTCATTGTCAGCAGGAAGGGTACGCATTGGACAGATTAGTGGACCAATAGGGAGCCTGATCAGAAAAATCAGATATATTTGCCAGAGTCCCATTCATATTAGTGTGGCAGTGGTAAGATAGGTGCCCTGGCAAAAGTATTTTTGAATTTCCTTTCCATTGGTCCTCGAATCCTCCGAAATAAATTGGAAATGCACCGCTCTCAATTTTCAAATAAGCACCACAACAGTATTTTATTACAGATAGTAAACACTAATTACTTCATCCATGTGGCACGCTGCTTTATATAGTCAGGTAGTCCATTATGAACAATCCAATAAAAAAAAGCATAGAGAGACGGAACCAGTGTATTTCGGATCCCAACGGGACCTCTTTCAAGCACTCATAAATACAGAGATGATCAGGCAGATAATCCAGCATCCATAAAATCAATGCAGGATAATTAGAGCCGGATCATCCACAAGACAAACCTTGGCAGTTGCCTAGGGCCTGGAGAGAGTCTTAAGGGCCTGGTGGATGCTAGTCCCCTCCAAATTTTCCTAAAAAAGCCAGGTGACCATCAGCGATGGACAAAAAAGTGCTATCTTGCCTAGTGCCTCATTTCATCTTAATTAATTTCTGAGGATAATATAACAAAATCAAGCGACTCCAGAAGTGAAGCAATGCCACATTGGCGTGTGTGTTTTTGAAAGCTTTCGGTAAAATTGTGGGGTGGAGGCAACGTGCGCATCGTGTAGGGTCATGTAGCCCTTATCACCTCAGTTCCTTGGATCTCATGTTCTTTGTATATTTACTTGTGTTTGCAGAAGCAGCCGGGAGCTTTGGACAGTTCTGCTTGGCCAAACAGCCTTGAAAGATTCGGTAAGTTTATACTTTGCATTTGTTGAGTCCGCAGAGGGCCTTCAGTTCTAGAAATAACTAGAGCTGCATACACAAGTGGACTCTGGAATCCTGTTTTAATCAGGGCTGTGGAATCGGAGTTGAGGAGTCGGAGCAATTTTGGGTAGCTGGAGTTGGAGTCGGGAGTCAGTGGTTTCATAAACTGAGGAGTCAAATTTGGATGATTTTTGTACCATATCCACAGCCCTGGTAAGTATTAGACTAAGGAGTCAGAGCCATTTTGGGTACTTGGAGTCGGTAGTTTCATAAACTGAGAAGTTAGATGATTTTTGTACCGACTCCACAGCCTGGGTTTTAATTATAAGACAATCCCTAGAAGTCCATCCTCTCACAGGTTAATAGGTAAAGGGAGTTCCTTTCTTTACCCCCTACCTATTTAGAAGAAATGACTAAAAGTTTAAAGTTAAAGGAGAAAAAAACTTTTTCTCTTTTGTATTCTTTTCTCTTGCTATATAATTCTGTCTTGGTAGACTTTAGTACTTTTTTGCTCTATCCTGGATTTTTCGCTATTAGTAAAGGTGAATAGGGGACTATTGTAATACTCACAAAATGTTTATAATTGATGCAAGGTGCCAAGAGCAGTTCCCTGCAAAAAGTATAATTCTTAGTGTACAAAACCTTGTACGTTGCAACTGTATGCATAACAATTGGCCCTAGACTACAGTACTTACACTACATAATATAGACATATGGCAATGGTAGGGATTAGATTGTGAGCTCCTTTGAGGGACAGTTAGCGACAAGACAATACATATATATACACTGTACAGCGCTGCATAATATGTCGGCGCTATATAAATACTAAATAATAATAATAATAACAATAAATGAGAGACTGAACCTGAGCTACTGGAGAAGATACTTAAAACGTGGTGGAGGCTCCCATAGAAGATAGGCTAATAAAGCTGTTGATCTTATAAATCTTACCTCTGTTGAATAATTTGGACCAGACTAATGAAAAAAAGGTATTTTATTTAGCACATAAAATACACAACGCATTTCGTGGGTTCTTGCCCGCTTCCTCAGGTCAGAAAAAACAGGTGCCTTAACTGCTATGGCTGTGCAGCAAGCATGAACGCCTCTGTTTTTCACTCGCAAAATGCGTCTCCACTTTTGTTTACTCAAATAAAAGACCTTTTTTTCATTAGACTGGTCCAAATTCTTCTAGAGGTGAGATTACCTCTCTGTTTATGAGATCAACAACTGTATTAGTTTATCTGTATGTATTGAGTGGCTCCACTCCAGTTTTAAGTTTTTTTGTGTACCATTTTAGAGGTGATGTTTTTTTTAGTTTGATGGTGGTTGCAAGGATTTACAACCCATTGTTGTGAGTATATACACATCATTAGCATTTGCTTTTCTGAATCTTACTCGATTCTGCACCATTGGGCTCCTGGTATCTTTTGGTCTGTTGGATGAGCCTAGAGTTGTTTCAATCACAGGAACCATTAACCTACTCTTATCTTCTGGAGAAGATTTTAGCCTATAAAAATGGTGTTTGTAGTGCAGTTGCCAGTGTGTCCTAAAAATTATGATATAATGAATTGTATGTGTTGTAAGGATAATTACTAGAACATTAGTAGCAAAGAAAATATTCTCATTTTTATTTTGTTATATAGTTTTTTGTTTTTTTTTAATAAAATTGCATCATTCTCTAATATTTGCAGTTTACACACTACTCAGCATTCTAAATGATTTTACAGAGCAGTCTAGTGAACTTGTTCTCTTCAGAAAAAAAAACAATACAGTGACAGACACTTGAGATAACAAGCTTCAGAAGACAGAGCTCTCTGCGACTTTGAACGTCATGGAACTCAATGACTCTTTTGCATAGATAACTGGAGTTTCTTAACTCTTCCTGTACTGGAAACAATATTAGACTTATGTCTCTGCTCCTAATATTTTATTTCTTAGCTGTACTACACATAAAAATCATTATCATTTTTTTTTTTGCTTCAGTGTCTCTTTAAATGCAATTTATCTAATATCAGCTAAACAGCAAGCTTATGCTGGGAATAACCATGAGATTTTTTGGATAGATGGTTTGGCAGATAATTTCCGACAGGTCCAATCTGATTTTCAATCGTTTTTCTGATTGATTTCTCAAAGAAGTGAATAAAAAAACGACTGGAAAAACTTTCGGAAAATCAATCGGACAGTAAATCTAAAAAACCTCATTGTGTATTCCCAGCATTATACACAGACAAAAACGAGCTCCACTGCAGAGGGCGAGGGAAGATCCTTAATGCATGACGTCAGTTTAAAAGCGCAATATAGTATTTTATAGTTCACTAAAGCAAATCATGTTTTTTTTGCCATTACTGATTTGCATTTTATTTTATTTGATAATGTGAAAACTATTTATTTAATTCTAGACACAGATCAAAGCAGAACTTGATCAATATGGAGAACGCTTACTTCAAGGATTGGCCTTCTACAAACCTCCAAGGTAAAAATCTGTATGATTGTTTAAAGAGAACCCGAGGTGGGTTTCTGACATGAATATCAGGACACAAAGGCTGGTTCTGCATACTATCACCAGCCTCTGTGTCCATATAGCGCGCCCCCAGCCCCCCCGCGCTCTGCTGTCTCCCAATATAAAAACCACCATGCTAGCTACATGCAGCTTGTCGCTAGTTGGCTTTTTTTCTTTATGCTGCCATTCACCCGCCGCTCCCTTCCCTCCCAGTCTCCATAAGCCGATTGGAGGAAGCTTACGGAGGCGGGGAGGGAAGGGACGCAGGCGGGGAGCGGCGATATGCAGGAGACGGGGGAGCGGCGGGTGAATGGCAGCACAAAGGTAAACAGCCAGCTAGCGACAAGCTGCATGTCGCTAGCGTGGCAGCTTTTATATTGGGAGACAGCAGAGCGCAGGGGTGCCTGGGGGTGCACTGTAGGGACACAGAGGCTGGTGACAGTATGCAGAACCAGCCTCTGTGTCCTAATATTCATGTCAGAAACCCACCTCGGGTTCTCTTTAAATGGAAGTTGAAGTGAAAGGAATACGGAGGCTACCATCTTCATACACGCTATTCTGAATTTTAGGACGCAGATTTTTAACTGTTCAATAAATGTTTCTTGAGAAAAAAAGCTTGCTTCTTTTGTTGCAGTGAAAGGAGATGGGGTGCCTTGACACCTTAGGAAAAAAGTCAGAGACAATGTGAGCCCAGATAGCGTAGTATGTTTAAATAGAGTCTCAAGCCTAAAAAAAACCCTCTTTTTACTGGGCAGTCCTCTTTAGCAATCAGACCATAGCTGAAATGCCGCATTCCCGCTGCAGAACGATGTCTTTATACCCCCAAAATTCCGGGGCAAAGTTCCACGACTTTCCAGGCCATGTATTTTGCTGTCCGGGGGAGACAGAGCTTTGCGCTGTAGCTCTGCCTCTGCTCACATCAATCTCTGCCGAACTCTGCCTCGCTCCCGCCTGTCATGAGCCTGAACGGAGAAACTGAGATTGATTGCAGTTTGCAGCAACACAGACACTGAGACAGGAATATACTATGCAGGAAGGTTTATTTACAATTGTGCATACAGTATTATGCAATTTCAATGCAGCAGCATGCATAACAACTATGTACAGCAATCAGAGAATATGGTGGCAACTATATACAAGAACGCAACCACCACATGCATACACACCATACAACCAAAGCAAGGTGCAAAACCCCCAAAACCCTATCTATCTATCTAACTAAATATATACAGGATATATATACACATATACACAGGACAAATATATACAATATATACACCAATCGCAGTACAAGAAGGCAGGCACAAAATCACAGTCAGAACAAAGCATAAGTCGGCAACAATCGAGCAATCACGGTACAAAAGGAGCAGGCAGTAAACGAGGTCAGACAGAATCAAGGTTCAGTAACAGGATAACAGATACAGAAATACAGAATACCAGAGAACCAGGGTTGTCCAGATACTCCAGCTAGCGAGCACAAAGTTCTGGCAAAGGTTGCTCCTTGCAGGGCTCTTAAATAAGGAGGACACACCTGCAGCATGATTGGCAAGCAAAGTCCATAGAGAGCAACCCTTGCAGTGGCAGAGCTGTCTCCAGCCAGCATAGAGCCACCCAGTGGTGGAACAAGGAAAGTTCAGGTCCTGCAAAGTCTCTAGAGCCATCTGCTGGTGGAATAAAGGAAGTTCAGAGTTCAACACGATGCTGCCACCAGCAGGCAGGAAGTGGCATGACCATATTCCTAACACCGCCCTTCTCAGTGAAAGACTACTGAGGGGCGGGAGGAGGCGGAGATCGGTGGAGATTGACGCGAGCAGAGGTAGAGCTACTGCGTACAGCTGTGCCTCTACCCGGAAGGAGCCCTGAATTTTGCCCCAGGATTTCGGGGGTATTAATCGTTCTGCCGTGGGAATCCAGCGTTTCAGCTATGGGCTTATTGCTGAAGAGGACTGCCCAGTAAAAACAGGTATTTTTTTTAGGCTTCACACTCTCTTTAAAGGGCAACTGTAATGAGAGGGATACAGATGCTGCCATATTTATTTCCTTTTAAACAATACCAGTTGCCTGGCTATCCTGCTAATTCTCTACCACTCATGATTAGCTGCATGCTTGTTTTTGGTGTTGTTCAAACACTACTGCAGCCAAGCAGATCAGCAGAGCTACCAACTTTGGTAGGGTGGGTGGGGGGGGGGGGGGGGGGGTTATGTGCACAAAGAGGTGCCCAGGTGTATTGAAAACTAGATTAAAAACACTTAATATGTAAAGTATGAGGTGGCTTACTTCAGTAATGACAATCTTGTAAGACAAAAGCTTTATTTAGCACAGGCAACGCGTTTCGTGGGCTGAGCCCACTTCCTCAGGCCAATATAAGTGCCAAAGGAGATATAGTCAGCATCATCAATGCTGTTGGCTATTTCTACTTTGGTGCTTTTACTGGGCTGTGGAAATGGGCTCGGACCCACAAAAAACTGGGCGCCTCTTTACCTCTTGTGTTGCAGAGCTGTAGAGAAGTTTTTTACTTAAATCGGACAACTCGAGCCATCAATTGGGAGGTAAGTCCACCACTACCTACCATTTTTAAACCATTTTTTTTCACATCTTTTTTTTCTAGTTATCATATTTTGCGGACTATAAGACGCACCTAGGTATAGAGGACAAAAACCATTAACCATTAAATATATATACTAGGTGCATCCATGGCGAAGGGGCATTTTGTAGATTATGCCCCCTTTGTACCTGATTCCCCCTTGTACCTTTTGTGTCTCCCAGTGTCCTCCTCTGTCCCCCATGTGTCTGCTCCATGTGTCGTCCTCTGCATGGGCACAGTAAAGGGAGTCCCCGACATTGTGGCGGGTTGGAGGTTCCTATTGGCAGGCGTTCACAAGTCAGGAACTCCCTGCATTTGGACTATAAGATGCAGTGACTTCTCCCCCAACTTTTGTGGGAGAAAAAGTGAGTCTCATAGTCCAAAAAATGCAGTAACCTCTCCTGCCATTCCCAAACTAACATAACACTGCTCCCCATTACTTACTTTTAAGGGTCTTTTAATTTAACCCTGCCATGTAGTCTGGACATGTAGTCTGTACTTCTGGACACCTCTGCTTCAATCAACTCTGTCCTGATGTCACCATCCCAGCAGCTTGATGTACCGGGGAGGAGGTCCCTAGTCACCCTCCCAGGTGATGGTGTGGAAGGCCAGGCTGCATCGATGATGGAGTCTGCCTTCTGCAGGCGACAAAAGCCTAGATGGAAGCCCCAACATGGCATAAGTGCTGCAACTTTCAGGGTCCCGGTTGGTGACAGGTAGAAACATCATGGTCTCCTAGAAAGGGTATGATGTCAGGTTGAAAATGAAGAACCCTGTAGGGGCAGTGGTGATTTTAGTGGTATGGCTCAATCATTTTTTGGATTTGAGATTTACAATTACAGCCCAACAGTTCAGGTGTAGCTCAAAGCTCAAGTTGTTGTATATGAATTTAGAGTAGTTTGTTACCATCTTAACTGTACTTAAGTTAGACTTTAACTTAAAAACTCATAAACTTTTCATGATAAAGTGAAACAAAACTTAGAACTTCCTCTCTGCTTTAAAAGATTAGGCGCAGCATGACAAACTCAAGTGTAATAACAATTTATGGAAATTCTAAAAAAAAATCCCCCTGAATTTGTAACTTCACTTCTGCAGGAAGGGTTAAAGCGGAACTGAATACTGAAAAAAAAAGTTTCACTTACCTGGGGCTTCTGCCAGTCCCTTGCAGCCTTCCTGTACCGCGCCGGTCCTCCACGATTCTCCGTTCTCCCGCCGCCAGCTAGTTTAGTTACCGTCAACGCAGCAACTGCACCTGTGCGCCCCCTTTTTACGCTATTGCGGGCTGCACCATGAACGAACGTGAAGGACGATACGTGTGGCTCGTAGCGCGCAGGCATAATTGTCACGTCGACGTTAATGAAATTAGCTGGCGTCAGGGGGAACGGAGGATCTCGGAGGACCGGCGTAGGACAGGAAGGCTGCAAGGGACTGGCAGAAGCCCCAGGTAAGTGAAACTCTGTTGTTTTTTTTCAGTATTTAGTTCTGCTTTAAGTCTCAGTGTGTACTGTATGGAGAGCTGCCTTGGCAGAGCTCTCCTGTGGTCTAGTCACAGTTGCTGATAAGAACTAATTAGACAGTTTGATGTGGCTAAACAAACACAGAACGCAGAGAAGTGAATTTCTTCAACTACAGTATATGTGGAATAAAAGACTTTTCATTGTGTGTTGTGCAAGAGTTCATGTTTACTTGAGATTATTATTATTATTATTATTTTTTTTTTTACAAGAGTGTTGTGTGTCCATGGCCAGAGATGGTCAAAGAGATACTAACTTTTCTGGCTTGCATGCAAATGTTTAGCAAACTGCATGCAGAATTGAATTAGGCCATAGCTGATGTGCTTTGCCTAATTACAAGCTTCATACAGTACAATTTGTGATTGAACTTTACATGTAAGCTGGAAAAATTAGGGTCTTGTGACCCATCTCTGCTCACTGCAAATGGCCTGCGGCATCCTGGGAATTTATTTTTTTCTTATACAGTTTCTGATCTTGGCTTTCACTCAATGGTTCTGTTGGATGGCAGGAGACATAGGGGTCTTCACTAGAATAAAAAGCTTACCTCCTTTGTTCAGACAGCAATCTCTAGTGTTGGCCAGAATGTACTGCCAGGGGTGTAACAATATCCCCCATGACGCCAGCTGTTCTGTTTCCTGCTCCCGGCGGCTGGACAGGTCTTCCTCACTTCTCTTCCGTGTAGCTGGGTGCAGTGCAGCCAATCACCATGTGGCTCTCGATGCATATCACATGACATGCAGAGACTGGAGCCGCAAGGTGATTGTCCCCACGGTGCGGCAATGAGCTGCACTGAGGAGACGTAAGGAGGACCTGTCCGGCTGCTGGGACCAGGTTATGTATAACACACCACTTCCATGGCTGCTCTGCCGGATGGAGGGAGTGGGGAGTAATGACACCTATCATTGTGACTGGGTGGGGTGGGGGGATTGTAAGCTACTTGGTTTACCTGGTAGCTACGGACGCTTGTGGAGGGGGGATATTTGCTGGGGGCCCCGAAGAACCAGAGCTATGCCCCTGTGTACCGCTATACAGAAAATATGTAAACAAGAACTGTAATGCTGCCAGCCTCGGGCTGTGAAACTTTATGGATAAGACTTCCTACTGACTGTCTTCTTATGGCTTTTTGGTCTCGATTATTCCCCTATACTTTCCTAGTAATTTTGGGTCACCCTGAGCTGCTTGGGTACTCTGTTGTTCTGGTCCAAGCCCCTATCCCATAGAGCCATCTCAATTCCTGCCATGCACTGAGGAGGACCAAAAGTCCAAAACAGGCTGTCTGCATGTTGGGTTGATGTGGCTCTGTAAAATGTAAAGCTTGCTATACACCAGCGGTTCTGGACGTTAGCCTGGCTTCAGGGGCATAAAGAGGTAATCTGCATATTCAGTGGTGATGCATTGTGGGAGACCACAGGCGGTCACTTAGGCCTTGTTCACCTTGCTCGTGTGTTCGTCAGTGTTGGGCTGTTTTTGAGGCGTCTTTTTTTTTTCCTGATTCCCGGCGCTTGGGTGGGCGATTTGTTTTTGTGCTTAGCGGATTTCTAAGCGTTTTTTCCGAGTGGTTTTGTAATTCACTCCCTGACGCAAGGCAGAAAGTGAACTCTTTGACCCGAAAAAGAATAAATAAAATGCATTTATTCTTAAAAACGCAAACATAATCGCTACACAAAGCAATTTTGTGAGAGTTTTGCATTTCCATTGAGGCGGAAACGCCTCAAAAATGGTACACGTACCGCTTTGCTAGCCATACAGCGCACGACCCGCGCTGATATGAACCTTCTCATAAACAACATTGTCCACGCAGTCGGGGGCGTTTTTAAAAAAAAAAAGCACGGGGGCGAAAAAAAAAGCCGACAACACCTGCAGTGTGAACAAGGCCTTAAAGAGAACCCGAGGTGAGTTTGAAGAATGTTATCTGCATACAGAGGCTGGATCTGCCTATACAGCCCAGCCTCTGTTGCTATCCCAAACCCCCCTAAGGTCCCCCTGCACTCTGTCGACACACAGCGTGTCGCAGCGGGCTGTGTTTTTCTCTATAGTGTCAGTCTGCTGCTCTCCCCACCTCCTGCAGAACTCCAGTCCCCACCTGCATCCCTTCCCTCCCCACTGATTGGAGGGAAGGGATGGGGGCAGGGACCGGAGCTATGCAGGAGGCGGGGGAGCAGCTGAGACTGACACTACAGATGTAAACACAGCCCTGCACATTTATGAGGGATTGCAGAGTGCAGGGGGACCTTAGGGGGGTTTGGAATACCAACAGAGGCTGGGCTGTATAGGCAGATCCAGCCTCTGTATGCAGATAACATTCTTCAAACACACCTCAGGTTCTCTTTAAGGCCGAATTATCACAAATGCCTTCCGTTTCAAGAAGGCAAACTACACAGAAGGGCTTTTCGGCCTCTTTTAGTCCGCTATACTTTCTTAGTAGTTTTGGGTCACCTTAAGCTGCTGGACTATTCTGTTGTCTTACAAATGCAGAAACAAGTCTTGTGTGTCCATTTTTTCAAGCATCCTTTAACTATTTCTGCCATTGGGACGTTAGCCTCACGTGCGCAGCTGCCACAGCCGCAGGGACGCTCTTGTCATGTTCCTACAGTTTGGGGGCCGTGTGCGTAATTGTGCGGGCAGAAGCCCACAATCGCGATGTTGCCGGCAATTGGGGATTGGCTGCAGAGGACAAAAGTCCCCTGAGCCAATCCATTCTTGTCCGCTAAGAATGATCACTGTTTTTGTTTAAAAACGGTTATTATTCTTAAATACAACTGCCGCGCTGCCTCCCGCTCGCATGAAAGTTCCCATTCATTCATCTCCCCTCCAGGCCACCGTGATCGCAGGCATCAATGTATGCCTGCATCACTTCCTTAGTTACATAGTAACACATTGCTTTCAATGTAGCATACTTATTGTACGCTTATAGGAAGTCCTGCGTGTGGACATCTTGTTGCCAAATAGTAAAATTACACCTACAGGCATTTGGGACTAAATTTTTTTTTAATATCTATGATAAGAGGGTATATAATTTTTTAATTATGGACTTGTAAATAGGGATGGATGCAAAACTGAAAAAATGCACCTTCATTTCCAAATGAAATATTGTCACCATACATTGTACTAGGGATATAATCTAAATGTTACAGTAAGCGGGACAAATGGGCAAATAAAATGTGTGACTTTTATCCACAGAAGAATGTTTAATTTTAAAGCTATAATGGCCGAAAACTGGGAAATAATGATTTTTTTTTCCATTTTTTTTTATTATTCCTATTAAAATGCATTTAGAATTAAATAATTCTTAGCATAATGTACTACCCAAAGAAATCCTAATTGGTGGCGGAAAAAACGAGGTATAGACCATTTCGTTGTGATAAGAAGTGATAAAGTTATTGGGGAATGAATGGGAGGAGCGCTGAAATGTGAAATTTCCTCTCGTCCATAAGGTAAAAACAACCCGCGGACTGAAATGGTTAATATTTCTTCCCATACAGCACCAGCTCAGCTGACAAGGTGAAAAAAGACAAGAATGCAGCTCCACCATTAAAGGAACTGGGATTGCGCATCAGCAAATTTTTGGTGAGCTGACTCTCTGAGACATTGGTAAGCAAACAGGCGAGGTCTCCATTTCCCTCCTCAGTAACTTGTCTTGTTGCACATCAGGGGCTGGATGAGGAGCAGAGCATGCAGCTGCTGCAGTGCTACCTCAACGATGACTACAGAGGAACACAGGACTCTATAAAGGTGAGATCCCTGTCCAGCCCTATGTCCTAATGAACCGACAACTCAAGACCCTTTTATAACTTTCTTTTCATTCCAGCAAGTGCCACAAGACGAGAGGCAGAGTCAGGCGCTGATGTTAAAGGTTTGTCGCTTGTTTTATTTTCTATCTCACTGAACCTGAACAGAAGGGGATGTGGAGGCTGCCACCTTTTTCCTTTTTTCGTTTCAAAACATTTTTATTAAAATTTTTAAAGTTTACAACATGACAAAGGGTAGCACATGTATAAAGCATAGGAGCAAAGGGCAGAGAACTGTCACAAACAATATTGGTAGATACCGGCAATGCAAAGGCCTCATGTACCGATATCCAAAGGTAGGACCAAATTCTTTATTGAGGGTGTAAACGAGCACCACCTCCAGAATAGGTGGTCTCTGCAAATCGGGCAGTAGATTCCGAGAGACTCCGATCACCCAACTACCAGGGGGCTGAGTGGCACCCTAGCTTCACAAAATCAGCAGGTTGGGCGACAAACCCGCCCTGCCACACCAACAAAGGGACAAGGTTGACCAATATTCCGGTTTATAAATTGCTAGTTTCCTTACATTTTGGTCCTTTTTAGCCCCTTACGCACTACTAGCTGTTCTGGTTCACCATGAGCTTGCTGGGCAATCTGTAACGCTGGGTGTTTGAAGTCCTACGCCATAGAGCCACCTTAATCCTTGCCATGCACTGATGAGGATCAACCAATCCGAAACAGCCTGTATGCATGTTGGATTATTGTGTCTCTGTACAATTAACAAGCTGACACATCATTGCATTCCAGCGGTTCTGGAGGTGTGGCTAGCTTACAGGGACAACAAAGGGATGGTTTTCATATTCAGCAAAGATGCATTGTGGTACACCTCAGAGCTCACTCCTTCCTGAATAATCGCAAATACCTTCTGTTTTAAGAAGGGACATTTTTGTTTTGCATAGCATTTTAGTAAGAGCTTTTTGGTCCTTTGTAACCTCTTACATTTCCATTAAGTTCTGGTTCATCATGAGCTTGCTGGGCAATCTGTAACTCGGTTTCCTTGCTGTCATTTTAATCTTTTGACTTCAGTAGTGCCTGAATTGGACACATGGAACAGGCATGCATTTGAAAATGTCGCCAGCTAATTTAGTCGCGGCGTTAAATAACAATATTACTGCAATATCGGTAAATAACAATATAAGCACAACGTTAAATAACAGAAAATAACAATTTAATTGCGGTATTACATTATCCGTAAATTTACCTATAATGTTGAACCTAGCTATAACTTATAAGACCCCCCTGGGTGTGCCTAACCCTAAGAGCCCCCTGGGTGTGCCTAACCCTAAGAGCCCCCACAGTGTGCCTAACTCTAGGAAACCCCCTGATGGTGCCTAACCCTAAGCCCCCCTGATGGTGCCTAACCCTAAGCCCCCCTGATGGTGCCTAACCCTAAGCCCCCCTGATGGTGCCTAACCCTAAGCCCCCCTGATGGTGCCTTACCCTAAGCCCCCCTGATGGTGCCTAACCCTAAGCCCCCCTGATGGTGCCTAACCCTAAGCTCCCCTGATGGTGCCTAACCCTAAGCCCCCCTGATGGTGTCTAACCCTAAGCCCCCTGGTGGTGCCTAGCCCTAAGCTTCCACTGGTGGTGCCTAGCCCTAAGCTTCCCCTGGTGGTGCCTAGCCCTAAGCTTCCCCTGGTGGTGCCTGGCCCTAAGCTTCCCCTGGTGGTGCCTAGCCCTAAGCTTCCCCTGGTGGTGCCTAGCCCTAAGCTTCCCCTGGTGGTGCCTAATCCTAAGACCCCCCTGGTGGTGCCTAATCCTAAGACCCCCTGGTGGTGCCTGACTCCCCCCTGGTGGTGCCTAGCCCTAAGCTCCCCCTGGTGGTGCCTAGCCCTAAGCTCCCCCCTGGTGGTGCCTAGCCCTAAGCTCCCCCCTGGTGGTGCCTAGCCCTAAGCTCCCCCCTGGTGGTGCCTAGCCCTAAGCTCCCCCCTGGTGGTGCCTAGCCCTAAGCTCCCCCCTGGTGGTGCCTAGCCCTAAGCTCCCCCCTGGTGGTGCCTAGCCCTAAGCTCCCCCCTGGTGGTGCCTAGCCCTAAGCTCCCCCCTGGTGGTGCCTAGCCCTAAGCTCCCCCCTGGTGGTGCCTAGCCCTAAGCTCCCCCCTGGTGGTGCCTAGCCCTAAGCTCCCCCCTGGTGGTGCCTAGCCCTAAGCTCCCCCCTGGTGGTGCCTAGCCCTAAGCTCCCCCCTGGTGGTGCCTAGCCCTAAGCTCCCCCCTGGTGGTGCCTAGCCCTAAGCTCCCCCATGGTGGTGCCTAGCCCTAAGCTCCCCCATGGTGGTGCCTAGCCCTAAGCTCCCCCCTGGTGGTGCCTAGCCCTAAGCTCCCCCCTGGTGGTGCCTAGCCCTAAGACCCCCCTGGTGGTGACCAACCTTAACACCCCCTGATCCCTGCTAATAATAATACAATACATTTCGATTGAATTGCAGCCGCCCGCTTAAAAGCGTAACAGCTTTCTATATTATGATAAATAACCGTTGCGCCCACACATATCGGTAAATAACAATTGCGCCCATTTTTGGCCGCAACTTTTTCAACTGCTCCTTGGTACAGCTATGCAACCAGCATAGACAGAACAGTTGGTCTGCATACTTACTTTGGATCAGTCGCTCAGAAAGTAATAAAGGCGGCACAAAAGCCAGACAGCATTTTCACATAGGAGCCTTCACTGGCACCGTCTGTATTCCACTCTGTTCAGTCATTTTTATTAAGTAATCGCTTTCATCTTTACAATAAGGATGTGCGGATAGAAACTTGCATTTGGATCTGTGATGCACTTTTTATGCTAATGATTCACGTTCGATGTGGCCATTGGGTTCCTGCTGTGGCAAGGAATGCAATACAGCAGATTAGGACAGCGGCGTTGCACGTTATTCTTGTGTTGCGTTGGATACGTTGAAGCATATAGTCAATGAAGAGTATGCATCACTTCTGTTAAAGCAGGTAATTAGTGGTAACGCACTGCATGTAGTATTACCACAACCCGTTATACTGCACTGCTCCCGCTGCACTGGTGCATTGCATTGCGGTAAGCTGCATTACAAAGCAGCTGTTACACACCACCCTGCAACTCGCTGCTGTGAATGTAGCCTATCCATTCCTACTTGCAACAAAAAACACCTACCCAATACATTTTCTACAGCGCTGCAAAATGCAGCAAATGGATCTAAAATAGGGTCTACTTCTGTGTTTTACATCTGATCTCTTTGCATTGCTGTTAAAAGAACGCGAATTCCCAATCTGCAGCTTTTTTCCTGATAGGCAGAAGCATTTCCCATAGAAACCTATGGTGGAAGCACATCCGCTCTGAGCAAGAAAACGGACCAAAACCCGAACTCTCTGCTCCAACTCGTCGTAAGCGGGAATCGCGCCTTAAAAATATGCAGATTTTATCACCAGAATGAGATACTTTCCTAAGTACAATTTCACCCTTTAAAAATCAAATGTTGTGCCCCCCGCCCAATTATATTCTCCTCTTCATGTAACCTTAGGCCTCTTTTCCACGGTCAATTGAACTGTGTGCTCAGCAAGCAGTTACCAAGCAACAGTGAGCAGTTACCAGGCAGCAGTGAGCAGTTGTGGGAGTTTGAGAGGCATTTCACTGCCTATCAACTGTCTATGGAAAAGAGGCCTAAAGCCTCGTTCACGTTAGGTGCGTTTTTGAGAGCACATTGCGCTGTGCGTTCTGCAGGGTATTGATTTTCCCATGTAATGTAAGTAATGGTTCACATCTCTGTGCTGCGTTATAAAAACGTAGTGTTGCACTGCTACTGCTACACTAAGCAAAAATGCTTAAAAAAAGCGTACTGAAATGCTCACAAACGCATGCGTTTTTTATCATGTGCTTTTATACGTTTCTCAACGTACCGAATGTGAATGAGGCCTAACTGTGAATCCCCCTTCCCCTGCTCCTTGTTCTCATACTCACCGCCTGTGGTATCCAACTTCACACCAAAAGTTATAAAGATTTGTCCATTCATGGCAAGTTTTTCTTGAAGTGTGTTGGGATAAGTGGCAGTATTTTAGCTGTTATTTGACCTGTTGTTTCTTACAGATTGCAGAATATTACTATGAAGAGAGGATGTGTCTGTTGCGCTGTGTTCTGTACTTGCTCACGTATTTTCAGGATGAAAAGCACCACTACAAGGTACCTCTTCATTGCTTTGCAGTAGCTTTCCTTTGTGACAGTTTATACCATTGCCTAGATCATATGGGACATTTTCTATTGTTTGCTTTTGTGTTCTCCTGCAGAGGGAGACCTGCTCCAACCCCCACCCCTCTCCATAGCACAGAAAATGCTGCTCAGCAGAGAATAGCATGAATGTATTTAGGGAAATACCTGTGCAGACTAGAGACAATAAATGCTACTTGACTGTAATCTGAAGATGGTACAGTTTTTTGTTAAAGGACTCCCGGGGCGGAACCCCTTAACCTATATTTACTTAACTGGGGCTTCTTCCAGCCCCTAGAAGTCATCTGGGTCGCTCGCTGCAGCTCTGGTGCTCCCCGGAGTCCCGCTGGCCGTTCATAGGCATTGCTGACCCGTAGGCGCGTTTGTGCATGCAAGCTGCTCCGAAAGAACGTGCCCATGTCATCAGGGGACAGCGGGGAGCACCGGAGCTGCGGCAAGGGACCCAGGTGACTTCTAGGGGCTGGAAAGAAGCCCCAGGTAAGTAAAGATAGACTAAAGGAACACTGTCAATTAACATGTTTTTTTTAACATTCCTTTCACTCTAAACTGACAACAGTCTGCTCTAATCTGACAGCAGAGTGAGCCATGAGGGGAGGGGGGAATTCTCTCACAGTGCATCTGTTAACCCTGTGTGAGAGAAAGCTGAGCTGCCTGTGTCTCTGACTGAAGTGTCTGAAGAGAGTTGAGGAAATGTAACTTGTTATAAACATTTGTAATTGTCTGTGACACCACAACTTTTCATTCTTTTTTTTTTTTTCATTTTTTTTTTTGCTTTCAGAGAAAAATACTCTGTAGTCTAATATGCAAAAAAACACTGGCTGTGCATTGAAGCAGACACCCCTTTTGAGAATGATTTGTCCCAATAGAGCTAAATCATACATGCAATGAATTAAAAGCTTTTGCCTCTGATATTTAACATGAAAAGTAGGCAGGGACTCCTCTAACCATTTTGTCACTCCAGGCGGGAAAAGCTGTGCCCCCCCCCCATGAAAATAATCGTAATGCAGCAATGTTTCACCATAAAATAGTAATGCAGCAATGTTTCACCATAAAATAATAGTAATGCGGCAATGCTTCACCATAAAATAATCATAATGGTGCAGCGTTTCACCAGAAAATAATCGTAATGTGGACAGCGTTTCACCAGAAAAATAATGTGCACTTGTAAAAAAAAAAAAGTGCTTACTCACCTGCAGAAGACCCCTTTCCCAGCGCGCAGCTCCCCGATCATCTTCCATGCAGCCAGTGGCTATGAAACTCCCGCACTGACACAGGCAGAGCAGGGCTACGGGAAGCCCTGTACTGGAGACACAAATAGTCTCCAGTGCAGGGCTTCGGGCGCCATCTTCTCTGCTCTGCCTGCCGGAAGCCTGAGGTGAGCTGTGGGCTGCAGGGAGTTAATTGGAAAATGGCAGTTGAAAAATGAGTTGGAAAATGAAAGGTGGAAAATGAGTTGGAAAATGGCAGTTTAAAAATGGGTTAAAAAATGGCAGTTAGGAATTGGCAGTTGGGAAATGACAGTTGGGAAATGACAGTTGGGAAATGACAGTTGGGAAATGGCAATTGGAAAATGGCTACTAAAAATGGCAGTTGGAAACGACAGTTAAAAAAATGGCAGTTGGAAAACGGCATTTGGAAAATGGCAGTTGAAAATTGACAGTTGGAAAATGGCAGTTGAAAATTGACAGTTGGAAAATGGCAGTTGAAAATTGACAGTTGGAAAATGGCAGTTGAAAATTGACAGTTGGAAAATGGCAGTTGAAAATTGACAGTTGGAAAATGGCAGTTGAAAATTGACAGTTGGAAAATGGCAGTTGAAAATTGACAGTTGGAAAATGGCAGTTGAAAATTGACAGTTGGAAAATGGCAGTTAAAAATTGACAGTTGGAAAATTGACAGTTGGAAAATGGCAGTTGGAAAATGACAGTTGGAAAATTGACAGTTGGAAAATGACAGTTGGAAAATGGCAGTTGAAAATTGACAGTTGGAAAATGGCAGTTAAAAAATGACAGTTGGAAAATGGCAGTTGAAAATTGACAGTTGAAAATTGACAGTTGGGAAATGGCAGTTGAAAATTGACAGTTGGGAAATGGCAGTTGAAAATTGACAGTTGGAAAATGGCAGTTGAAAATTGACAGTTGGAAAATGGCAGTTGAAAATTGACAGTTGGAAAATGGCAGTTGAAAAATGACAGTTGGAAAATGGCAGTTGAAAAATGACAGTTGGAAAATGGCAGTTGAAAAATGACAGTTGGAAAATGGCAGTTGAAAATTGACAGTTGGAAAATGGCAGTTGAAAATTGACAGTTGGAAAAGGGCCGTTAAAAATTGACAGTTGGAAAAGGGCAGTTGAAAATTGACAGTTGGAAAAGGGCAGTTGAAAATTGACAGTTGGAAAAGGGCAGTTGGAAAATTGACAGTTGGAAAAGGGCAGTTGGAAAATGGCAGTTTAAAAATGACAAAAAACGGCAGTTGAGAAATGGCAGTTTGCAGTTACTGGAGAGCTCTCATAGGGGGAGATAGCCAAGTTTTTCTCAGCAAATAAAATAAGTTCCAGAAACACATAAGCAGATATTAGACACCACAAGCCAGTTCACCACCTGGCGGGTCCCACAATCTGGCAGGGGGGTGGGCACGATGCTCCAGCCCTGCCTCCAGTTCACTTCTGGAATGTCAGACATTAAAGTCTGAAAACCACTGCGCCTGCGTTGCCGTGTCTTTGCTCGCTCTGATGTCACCAGGAGCGTACTGCGCAGGCACAAACCATACTGGGCCTGTGCAGTACACTCCTGGTTATGTCAGCGGGAGCGAGGACACGGCAATGCAGGCGCAGTGGTTTTCAGACTTTAAAGTCTGAAATTCAAGAAGTGAACCGGAGGCGGGGCCAGAGCATCGGTGAGTGGCTGCACGGGCACAGAATGTCTGCGGGGGACCATTAGGGTAAGTTCATCTCATTTTCCCCCGACCCCCTTACAGTATTCCTTTAAAGGACTTCTGAGGCCAAATTTAGAAAAAAAAAAAAAAGTTAGATACCTGCATCAGTTTGGAAGACACGGACGACGCCATCCGCGCCCTCCGTGCTGCTCCGTCCGGGTTCCCGCCTCTCAATAGCCTCCCAAACGGGCCCCGACTGCATGGCCCGGGTCGGCTCTCCTGCGTGCACAAAGATGGCCGCCGGGGCTGCGCAGTCCGCATAGCCGCGAGAGCGGCTGCGCAGCTCTAGGGCCAACCCCCGATCCACGCTACAGGAAACGTGGATCGGGGGGTTGGCCCTAGAGCTGCACCTCCAACAAGTTTTCTTAGTTATACTTACCTGGGGCTGCCTTAAACCCCCCTGAGGCTGCTCAGTCCCTCGCTGTCTCCCCGGGTTGCTCCTGTTCCCTGTAAAACAGGCCAAAAGCCTGGCCCAGTTGTCCTTCATCGCGCATGCGCAGCCTGGTCTTGTTCCCAGGGTGGGAGCGTTCTGCGCAGACTCAGAACGCTTCCGGTGACAGGAGCACGACTCAGCCAGGTTGCCGGTCTGTACTGCGGGACAGGAGCCACTTGGGGAGACGATGAGGGGCTGAGTGCCCATGGGTCCCTATCGATAAAGAGGTGCGGTGGAATACCCACGGGTGAGGAAAAATTAAATATTTTCTCCCCACAGGTAATTTGTCTTTTATTATTCTGGACAGGATTCTGGTTTCACTTTTGGATAAAGGGAAGGGGAAGATTACTTCTTCGACCAAGTATGGGGTTTCTGATGTGTTAGTAACAGTGTCCTAATGTCTGCTTGTAGAGAGAATTCAACCAGTGCACAAACATGCTGGAAAGAGACGACCTGATTGGGAAATACATCAAGCAGTTTGAGAAGCTTTGCAAGGAAGACGCACCTACCTGGGAAACCCATGGAAACCTCATGGTACTTCTTGTTACATTTCCTTCCTGTAGTTTTCATGTTAAGTTTGCATCCATGAGGAGGGCCAAGTAATGATACTGACCGCTTTGTTCTGTCGTCTCCTCGGTGTGTATACAGACTGAACGGCAGGTGTCCCGCTGGTTCACGCAGTGTCTCCGGGAGCAAGCCATGCTGCTGGAGATCGTCTTCCTGTACTATGCCTGCTACGCCATGCCTGCCGCCACCCTGCTGGACCTCACCAAGCTCTTCAAGGAGCAGGGCTTTGGACGCAGGCAGAAAAACCGCCTCTTGGTGGAACAGAGTTTGGACCCCTTAATTGACAGAATTGGGTGAGATTATTGCAGATAATTCCGAATATCTTCTTACCGGTATTAACCTTCATGGCATTTAATTTCCCTGCATTTTGTTGTACCAAAAGCGGTACAATTTTTTTCAAGTGTTTCTTTATATTGTAAGCATTTTTGCGGGCCATTTGCAAGTTGCGGTCTTGCAAGCTGTCCGCAAGCATGTGCACAATATTAAAAAACTTTTTTTATTATATATTTTTTTTTTTATAAAAAAAGATTTTTTTTTGTTTGTTTTTTTTACTTTATTTTTTTTTTACACTTAGAATTTTTATATTGGATCTGATACAAATGTTTGTATTGAATCCAATACAAAAAATTTTTGAATTTTCCGCCGATGTGATGACGCTGCGTACGCCCGACATCAGGGGGCGCGCGCACACAGCGTCATCAGATGTGGACACCGAGGGACATGATCGCCAAGGGACAGGAAGAGACAAACTCGGAAGAAGAGTAGGTCGCTGCTGCGGGAACGCCGAATAGATGTGAATAAGCAAGTAGGGAATTTGTGAGTGAACCCGCAGGTTAGCGATGCCACAGGTGAGTAATTGTAATTACTGGACTAGTCTGACTTGCCCTTATATAGTAGCTATTTTTTTAGGACATGTTAGGCTCATCCATAACGCTAGGGAGGTTAATAATCTGATTAGAAGCTCCATTTCAGGAAGGTTTTTTTTAAATATGCATTTAGAACACACGTCGGGGCAGAAACCAGATTTAGAATACTGTATAACAAAACTAGAATATAGGGGAAGGGTGGTGCCAAATCGCTGAAAACCAGCCTTTATGAATTACATTAGAGCAGTGCATACAATCAAGGAGCCAAAAGCTCCAAAAGCAGAAAGGTGTTTTGGTGGTATTCAAAAATTCCAGCAGGAACTGTATATAACGTAGTGTACTTCGCAGTAGCTCTGCGCCTGCGCAGAACACTCCAGCCCAAGTGGGAGTGATTGACAGCGGCGCAGGCGCTTTAGAGGACGACCTGGCGAGGTCGGCCTCTGCACCGGCGGGGCCGGCGGCTGGGAGCAGAGCTGCTTCGAGGGACATGTCGGCTGCAAAGGGCTGGAGGAAGCCCCGGGTAAGTAAATGTCATTTTTCCCAGATGCCTGGATATTTCCTTTGAGGCTTTGTTCACATCTTAAATCAAAAGCGATGATGCACGGGGTCTCGGGGGGGCGCCCTGTTACGCGGCGGGTAGCGGCGCATCGGTGGCTAGCGGTATAAACACGCAGCTAGCAAAGTGCTAGCTGTGTGTTTTTAAAAAAAATTATGAAAATCGGCCCACCAGGGCCAGAGCAATCCTGCGCGGCGGTCATGGACGAGCTGAGCTCGTCCATACCGCTAAGCTGGTCTTAATCCTCCCGGCGTGCTTAGCTGTGCTCTGGGATTTTGTATAAAGTGCTTTTCAAAGCACTTTTGCAGAGCGGTTTTGTTTTTTTCACTTTTTTTCACTTCCTGACATAAGTCAGGAAGTGAACATTTTGACCCGGAAAATAATAAATGCAATGTATTTATTCTTAAAAGCGCTGGGGAAATTGCTATACAAAGCTCTTTGAAATTTCCCTATACCTTCCATTGATAAAAAAAACACTCAGAAAATGGTACAGGCAGCGCTTTGCTGAGTGGATCGGAAACTAACTGCTCAGATGTGAACACCCTCATAAGCACAAGCTTTTTAGGACGATTTTCAAAATCACTGGCGTTTGAAGAAAGGGCAAAAACGCCCTTTGCGTGAACGAGCCCTAAGATCACTAAAACGTTTATAGGAAATCTAAAGTGAAAATAAACTGATGACAAAACAATTGCATTTGTAGTGCAACTTCTAAATAGATCTTTCCTGGATTGTCTTACACTTAGGCCCCATTTACATCAGCAAACGTGAATGGCCGTGTGATCGGAACACAATGCCTACGAATGCATGCCATCTGTGTTTGTATGCGTTGCGCGGCTGATTCTATTCACTGAAAGTGAATGAGTCAGCCGCACGTTTTGGTAAAAAAATGCGTGCAGAATGCGTTCCTGGACCGCACTGGTCCGGAATGCATGCAGTGTGAACATCAGACAGTGCAGTCTATGCTCTTTCTGATGTTGTGCGTGTCGGCCTCCTACACGCGTTGCTGAAATCCGGACGGCAATGCGTGCAGTGTGAACGGAGCCTTATTTTAATTGTAAAAATATAAGTTTAAAGTTTATTTTAATGCAGCTCCCACAAAGACAAACCATGAACTATTGAAGTTTATGTTCTCTGAGTGTTTCTCAGCCATACAGGGCATCTATAACGTGTAGTTTGTTATCAGCAAGAGTTAAAGTTGGATGAAAGTAGACTTGAAAAAGTATTGATAGGTACAAGAGGATTAGTTTAAGATGGCTCCCCACCCCACAACTGTCTATTTGTTCCTGCAGTTCTTTCGTGCCAAGGTACCGGTGAGAGGGGAGCTATTAATTGGTTATACTCTTTACTCCTCCCCGCCCCCTTCCTCATAGTAATGCGTTGCCATGTCAGCAACTGACTTAGAAATGGACCGAAACTGTGCGGCTGCCACTGGTCAGAATACACTGATGTGACAGTGACTGACAGCATGTTTGGGCCAGTGGTAGCTGCGCAGTTTGGGTCTATGTCCGGGTGGCTCGTTAACGGTGGCCATTAAGTAGCAACCTGTACTGTACTTATCCTAATTGCTGTTAGAATTGACCTTGTTACATTTTTGGTTACATTTTGTTTTTAAAGAGACACTGAAGCGGAAAAAAATTATGATATAATGAATTGGTTGTGTAGTACAGCTAAGAAGTAAAACATTAGGAGCACAGACATAAATCTAATATTGTTTCCAGTACAGGAAGAGTTAAGAAATTCCAGTTATCATCTATGCAAAAGAGCCACTGAGCTCCATGACTTTCAAAGTCGCAGAGAGCTCTGTCTTCTGAAGCTTATTATCTCAACTGTAAGTCATTGCAATGTCTTTTTCTCTGCAGAGGACAGTTCATAAGTTCACTAGCCTGCTCTGTAAAATCATTTAGAATGCTGAGTTTTGTGTAAACTGCGAATATTAGAGAATGGTGCAATGTTATAAAAAAAAAAAAAAAATGAAAATAAAAAATAATATTTCCTTTGCTACTATTGTTCTAGTAATTATCTGTACTACACATACAATTCATTATATCATTTTTATTCCCGCTTCAGTGTCTCTTTAGTAGTAGAAGTAGCCAATCAATATTGTAATTTAATAATATATATATATTACATACAGTATATATATTTATGTTTGTTTTTTTCTGTAGATACTTTGAAGTTCTTATCCTATTAGAAGGAATTGACATGGACACACTGCAGGAATGTGTTTTGAAGGACAATATTGAACACCCACTCGCTAATGAACACCAGATCTGCAAGGTGAGGATCCGATTCAATGTTCACTAACCAGTGGGTCATCCTGTCATTAGATAGTAGTGGTCATCTGTTTTCTCTTAAAGCAGGGTTGTCAGCCAATAAAATATCATTTACCGACTCCTCTGTGTTTATTATGTAGTACACTTGCAGTCTGCATTGCAAGCATTCCAATATAATCATAAATGTGCCTGCTGTAAGGAATCTTATCTCAGTCAGCCTGTCTCTATTCTAGTTCATTGCCGGGGAGAGGGAAGCTTGTTTTTTCCTCTCCTACATTTCTGCTCCTCACTGATTGGCTGAGGGCAGTTCAGTGTGACACATAGTTGAGAAGAGAAATGCACCTCACCCCTCTGCAGAAGCTGCTGAAATTCGATCTATGCTGTGCTGAGCTCACATGTGTTTACAGAGCAAGCTAGATATGATGGTGCAGTGCATAGTGGGGAGAAGGGCTGGCAATGCATACACTATTTCCGGCAGGAGAAAAAAAAAGAGTAAGGGAGGGAATAACTTCAGGATTGGTGTCAGTCTGAGGCTGTGAAGATGGAAAATGCCTGGAACAGTTTTCTGTTTATTTACTGTATACAATTCACTGAAATCAGAACGTGGACAGTACAATATATATGTTATGTAAGTAGAACAAGTAGTTATCTACTTGTATATTGTTTTTTTCCCTGGGATAGTATATCTGTCCCTGCTGCTTTAAGGTGGACCTGAACTCTTGTACAGAACAGAAGGAAAACATAGAGTAATGCACCCTGTATTTATTTAGAGTGTTTAATTCATCCTCGTTTGTCTCTAATCACAAGTTGTCATTTTATCAGAGATGGCAGATAAACTCATTTGAAAGCACAGGCTGTTAACAATATGTCTGTTTCCATGAATCAGGAAGTAGACACAGTGCAGATTTATTGCAGGATTTGTATCAGCTGTAACAAAGAAATGTTTTTCTGTAAAGGTTATGTTGTTTAGAATCTTTTAGAGCAGAGAGGACGTTCTGAGTTCAGGTCGGCTTTAAACAAAGCAGAGCTCACTCTTACTTTGAGAATGTAAATCACTATTTTTGTGTCAACATCAGGATTGAGAGAACACAAGCTGCTTTAACCTTCCTGGCGGTAAGCCCGAGCTGAGCTCGGGCTATGTCGCGCAGGAGGCTATCTCAGCTTCTGGTGGGGCGATTCGTAGCACTTTGCTAGCCGCACGTAAAGCTTAATCGCCGCCGCGATCGCCCGCACGCAGCGGCGGAAGAGGCCCCCCCGCCAGAGCCCTGCGCTGCCCAGACCAATGAGTTCCAGGCAGCGCTATGAGCTGGATCGGAGGTGTCTGACGTCAGGACGTGGGCTGACGTCCATGACGTCATTCCGATCGTCGCCATGGCGACAGGAGAAGCCAAACAGGGGAACGCGTTATATACGCGTTCCCCTGTTTGCTATTGATGCCGGCGACGATCGCACTAGAGGGACACATGCGCCCTCTAGTGGTGTTTCATGTAGCTACCACTCTGGTAGCTTTACATGAAACAAAAAAAAATGGATTTCTGCCCAATTGACAGAAAAAATGAACCGCCAGGAGGGTTAAAGGATACCCGAACTGAATTGTGACATAATGAGATAGACATGTGTATGTACAGTGCCTAGCACACAAATAACTATGTTGTGTTCCTTTTTTTCTTTCTCTGCCTGAAAGAGTTAAATATCAGGTACGTAAGTGGCTGACTTAGTCCTGACTCAGACAGGAAGTGACTACAGTGTGACCATCACTGATAAGAAATTCCCCTTTTTTTGATTCCCTTTCTTGCTCTCAGAAGCCATTTTCTGCTAGGAAAGTGTTTTATAGTTGGAATTTCTTATCAGTAAGGGTCAAAGTAGTCACTTCCTGTCTGAGTCAGGACTGAGTCAGCCACTTGCATACCTTCTATTTACCTCTTTCAGGCAGAGAAAGGAAAAGAAGGAACACAGCATAGTTATTTGTGTACTAGGCACTGTACATACACATGTCTATCTCATTACGTCACATTTCAGTTCGGGTATCCTTTTAAGAAAAAGTCCAGAATATGTTAAAGTGAACCTAAAGTGAAAGTAATATGGCCAGTTTAGCTTACCTGGGGCTTTTTCTAGCGGCTAGCCCCTTGTAGTTATCCCAGTCCCGTGCCGTTGTTCCGATTTGTTCTATTCAGCTGCAGTGCACCTCCAAAAGCTTCCTGACAAGACCAGCCACGGGCTACTGCACTTGCACAGCTACGCACCTCCTCGATTGCGCTCTCGTAGCTGGGATTTGCATTTGCAACTTTTGCGAAATTAGAAAGGGATCGATTTTGTGCAGTACGGATCTCAAAAGAAAATTTTCAAAACAAATTTCAAAAAATGTTCACCCTACTAACAAAAACAAACTCACTCCCTTTTTTGCTAACACAAAGATATGTCATCTGAGTATTTTTTTTATTGCCAAACGTGCTGAGCTAAAAAGATGGGAGGGGTGGCTTTAGGGGCTATGCTGAAGAAGGGACATTGTCTCACATCTTCTGGTCATGTAGGGTGGCTCAACAATTCTGGGATGAATGGAAGGTTATGTTGTGGCAGATATTCCCTTTTAAGATTTTTCTACATCTACAGCATTCTCTACTTTTTGCCCCTGCCCTGAATGCCTCCCACAAGCTATATAGACTGACTCCTGCTGATCTGAGCTTATTGGGTAATTGCTAGACAATTGAAGTCCTGCACCCTTTCCCAAACCAGCTGATTTCAGCAATGGAAGTCCAACCCCATTCCCGATTCAGCTGAATTTGGCGCAGCGTTGTACCGATTGTTTCTGTGCCAGCACTGCATTTCTTTTTTCAGTGATCAGTTTCAGCCAGGCGTCACAAAAAAATAGTAAAAACACAAAAAGTAATTTGGCCACTGGCAATAGCCGGTTCCCAAATTACGTGTCCCACTGTTTTGCTATAATTTGGAGGGGGAATAGTAAGTAATCAGCACGGGCCCAGAGCATTCAGGAGCAATACAATCCTGACTTTGATTTATGGCTTAAAAGGAACCTGTAGCAATATAAAGTCCCCCTAGGGCAGGCTTGGGCAAAATGTTTCGGCTATGGGCCGCATTCCTCCAGCGACCCGCATGCCTGTACACTCCTCTCCTCCCTGCCTCCCCTGCAGAGTTACGAGTGGGTGCATTATGATAGGTTTAACTCACCTATTTGCATCTTCCAGTGGTGATCTCCATGGCTACGGCGGCATCATGTGACACACTGACGCATACTGACAGCAGGTCATATGACACTGCTGTGGCTATCGAGATCATTGCTGGAAAGTGCAGTAAGGGGAGTTAAACTTCTTATTATCTACCGCACATCTCTTTTCAGGGAGGGAGGAAAGTAGAGGAATCTGGCCCTCAAAACACAAATGGCTGGATTCGACCTGTTGTAGTTTGCCCTGCCCTGGGGGGCTCTTACCTTGGGAGAGGGAAGCTTCTGGATCCTAAAGAGGGTTCCCTCATCTTAGGCAGCCGCGTTCCAGGGTCGGGACCCCCAAATGTCTGTATGTTGAAGCCTCACTTTGGCAAAAGCCGGTTCAGGTCCGCTGTACTGCACAGGTATGAGCCGTCTGCGCCTGTGTAGTTGCACAATCCCGATAAAGCTCAGCTATTTCCACTGGAGTCGAGCGAGAAGGATGTAATGCGCATGCGCACGGAGGCCACGCTTCGGGGGTCCCAGCGGTGAAAAAGGTCTGCAGAGGAAAATGAGGGAATGCTTCTAAAGGTTCAGAGGCGTCCCCCTCCTAAGGTAAGTATCAATATATATGCATTGCAAACCTCCCAGGTTAGTTATGATGGAGCAGATTGTGCAGACTGTTGTTTTTCTGTTTTTGTTTTGTATGGTTCGATTTTTGCACTATTTGTATTTTAATGTATATTTAATTGTACATTTTATGACTTTTTCACTGACTTTTCTGCAACTCTCTATATGTACTAATGTTAGTATGCAACAATAAACATTGTTATAAACAAAAAGATGGGAGGGGTCGTAGAGACGGAGATAAATGTAATGAATTGATGGTGTTTGCTTACATCCTGATATGAGGATTTTCTGATGTGGCCATTTAATCTGGTTATTGTCTACACCAACCATGGACTGAAATAGCTGTCTGCACACAGGACATGGACCAGTTGTTGCTGACCTTTGGAGACATCCCTCAGCATGCGCCTGTCCTCCTGGCCTGGGCTCTTCTCCGACACACACTGGGTACAGAGGGCGATTCTCCAGCCATTCGGAAAATGGGTAGCACTGCCCTACAGCTCCATGTTTTCCAGTATCTGACAAAACTGCTCAAAGGCCTTAGCAGTGGAGAGCACAATGTAAGTATTGTTTGTGTGTTTAGCTGAGCTGTCCTTTTATAAAATGTTGAAGTCTCCAGATTTTACCTTTTAGCAGCTCCAGGCCAATTTATTTTAGCACGTTTTTATTTCTTATTTGTTACATTTCCTTGCTTCTAATTAGTACTGCTGTAATGTGTATTTATGGTCACTTGTCACTAGGGGGAGTGTGAGACAACAATAGAGGACTTCTGCTTTTAGTTTCTATCTTTTCTGCTAGCAGAAAGAGATCAAAGCATTCCAAGAATTTACAGCACGAGGAGTTCAGTCGACTGAGGTCATAAGCAGTGTACTTATCTCAAACGCGATAACTCTATTGAAATTGCTAACTGGTTAAAACAAGTCTGCAAAGTTGTACCTCAAGATTAGGGATGACCAATGAGGCGCAAATAATTCAAAGTAAATGCAACTTTATGCATCTTCAAAATGGGCCTATTGGATCCAACCATGGTGGAATGGGTACATTTTCAAGCTGCATTAATTTGCATACATAATTTGCATAGTCTTGCAGAAAGATGTTGGGATATTTAACCACTTTACCCCCACAGGTGTGGATATCTCCTCCCCTTTTTCCACCCTGTCAACACCAGGGACTGAGATATCCGCACCTCTCGCCGCTGTCCGAGCTCTCGCTCGTGCACGCCGCCGGCCGCTCGCCCGGAGATCAGTGAGCGGGAAAAACCGTTCCCGTTCGTTGATCTAAGCCCCCCCCGCAATGATCGGCTGCTTCTATGAGAAGCAGCGCAAACATTGTGGAAAAAAAAAAAGTTTCCCAGCCTCATTGCTCTTCCTGTAAGCGTCCTTCCGACGCTTACAGGTCGCATGAGCAAAAAGTTACTGTGGCCAAATAGTAAAACTACACCCTAAAGCATTTTTCATATACAAATACATTAGTTTTACACTATAAATTAACTCATTACCTCCCACACTCCCCAATTTTTTTTTGTAAATAAAAAAAATAAAATAAAAATTACAATAATAAAATAAAAATTACAATAAAAAAATACATAAATAGTTACCTTAGGGACTGAACTACTGAAAAAAATGCACCTTTATTTCCAAATAAAATATTGGCGCCAAACATTGTGATAGGGACATCATTTAAACGGTTTTATAACCGGGACAAATAAGCAAATGCATTTCATGGGTTTTAACTACAGTAGCATGCATTATTTAAAAACTATAATGGCCAAAAACTGAAAAATAATGAATTTTTTCCCACATTTTTTCCTATTTTCCCATTAAAACACATTTAGAATAAAATAATTCTTCGCCTAATGTCCCACCTAAACAAAGCCTAATTGGTGGCGAAAAAAACAAGATATAGTTCATGTAATTGTGATAAGTAATGATAAAGTTATAGATGAATGAATGGAAGGAGCGCTGAAAGGTGAAAATTGCTCTGGTGTTTCAGGGGTAAAACCCCTCAGTTGTGAAGTGGTTAAGTTACTAATACAACATAAACAAAGTGGGATGCCCCCTCGCTTACATTTGGATAAACCAAGATATTGTAAAAACTCAACTGGGTTGGAATGATACCACTGGTGGGTTATATAAATGGTAAATAACGTACAATAGTTGTCCTTGTTCCACTGACAACGGAACAATTAATTTTAACTAAAACTAATATTTACATTTTCTTGATAAAATTGTTAATTCCAAAATGTATACAAAAATGATATTGTTACAGTACATACACACATGATCATGCAATTAATACTTGATCGTCTTAGGTGTAATATTATTATTATTAGTGACCTAAGCCCGTTTAAAAACAGGCTCTAGGTCTGTCATCGGTGGTATAGCGCGCACACGCTCGCCCCCTGGCCCCATTGTCCTCCTTCCCAGCGTCATCCTCCCAGCTCTGCGTTGTGCGTCCCTGTTGCCCTAGCAACTACAAGGACAGTGCAGAGAGAGCCGGCTGAACTACATGCGCAGTTCAGTTTTCACACGGACAAAGGGACAAATGATGACGCAGGGACAGTTAGGGATTATTATATAGGATTATTGATTTATAAAACGCCAACATATTCTGTGGTGCTGTACGGATGGGATGTGGAAGAGGATTCCAGAGGAGGGGTGAAGCACATGTAAAATCTTGTATATGTGAATGTGAGGAGGTGATTAGAAGGTCGTGTACAGATCTGAGATTGAGGTTGGGTTGGTATCTAATAAAGGTATTACAAGAGGAGGGAGTTAAATGTATCTTTTGACAACTTTGTTGTTTTTAAAATATGCAACACATTCATTGGGATTGTTTGGGAGTGACAGCTTATTCTTTACTTTGAATTCACCGGTATATAGCTCAGACATTTTTTCAGCAGTGCTGTTCAGGGTACCAGAAACAGTTCATGCCAGTAACTGTCTTTCAAAGGAGCTCACAGTCTAATCTCTACTATAGTCTATGGCCAGTTTTCAAAGTGCAACCAATCAACATACTAGTTTGTTTTTGGACAGGAAGGAAGGAAACTGCAGTGTCAGGAGGAAACCCACACAAACACGGGGGACCTATGAATTCAGTTCAGCTTGTGCCCTGCCCTATTATTGACCATGATTCCCTGGATGGAAGTGGTATCCGCTTTGCCTCCACTCTGCCTGATGTTTCTTTAGTCATTACTTGTGGCTGATGGTGTAATGGTTAAGGACTCTGCCTCTGACACAGGAGACCAGGGTTCGAATCTCGGCTCTGCCTGTTCAGTAAGCCAGCACTAATTCAGTAGGAGACCTTTGGCAAGTCTCCCTTACACTGCTACTGCCAACAGAGCGCGCCCTAGTGGCTGCTGCTCTGCTCTGGCGATTTGAGTCCGCAAGGAGAAAAGCGCAATATAAGGCCTCTTGCACACTGCAAGCAATTCAGATTCAGATTCCGCTTTTTAATCTGTTTTTACTTCTGATTCAGATTCAGATTTGCAGTTTGCTCCTTGCACACTGCAAATCGGAATCTGAATCGGAGGTAAAAACTGATTAAAAAGCGGAATCTGAATCTGAATTGCTTGCAGTGTGCAAGAGGCCTAAATGTTCTTTGTCTTGTCTTGTCTACTTGTCCTTTTCATTTGACATGTGGTGTGAATTAAAATTTGACTGTTCAGCCATTGTAAAATGACCATTAGTAGAGGGTGTCAACAAACATGAGCTAACCTGAATTGGAAATATTGTCTGTCTCAGCCAAGCCAAGTAGCAAGTCTTTGATCATGTTTAGGATGTTAATGCCCTTGTGTCTTATGACTTATTGTGTATATGTGTTGCAGTGCATCACCAGCACGGCCTGTCTGTGTATCTATGGTTTCCTGTGCTTTGCGCTCTCCTCCATGGACCAACACACACTGGGCAATCAACAGGTGAGCATTTGTAGCAACCAGGATAAAGCAGTTGCCATAACCTAGCGATCTCGGCTGTAAAAGGATAACATGTTTGTATTTCCAGAGTGACCATTTTGTTGTTAATGATGATGAAATGCATGTTTTGCATGTTTTGTTGATTCTTCCTCTTATATTCTTGCTAGACAGCTGTTTGCACTGGTCACTGAATTATTTATACAATCTCAGTCTTATGTATTTCTTCCTGCTGGGTCTTCTGAGGCTACTCCTTACTAACAACATCTTTGTTTTTGACGGTGCCCACTACCTCCAGGTGCAGGGCGCAGCGATGGGCACGACTTGTGCTCCGTCCTACGCCAATCTGTACCTGGGTGAGTGGGAACGGGCCATTTTCGCAGACGAGGGTCTGGAGATGTACCTGTGCCACATTTTATCGTGGCACAGGTACATCGATGACATTCTCGTCCTGTGGACGGGCACTACTGTGGAGTTGGATAAATTTGTTGCCAGTATCAATGACAACACCCGCAATCTCACGTTCACCATGACATGTGACCAGAGGGCGATCCCTTTTCTAGATATACGCATATCCATTGATATGGATGGCCATCTCTGCACTGACCTTTTTAGAAAGGAAACTGCGACCAACGCTCTGCTACATGCTTCTAGTTTCCACCCATCCCATACTATTAGAGGGATTCCTACCGGCCAGTATATGAGAGTGAGACGCAACTGTTCTTCTGATGAAGCATTTCACTCTCAGGCCAAGATATTACGTACACGATTTAGAAGTCGAGGCTATTCTGATGCCACGCTGCGACGGGCATTCAATAAGGTCAAGAGAAGGGATCGCTCAAGCCTTCTTGTCCAACGTCCAAAACAAAAAATTAAACAACAAGGATCAGATTTGCGGTTTGTGACCAAATACTGTGCCCAACATTCCAGTTTGAGATACATTTTACAGAAACATTGGTACTTGCTTCAGAATGACCCAGCGGTGGGTCATGTGTTCCCCGAACGCCCTATTGTTACATTTAAAAGGGCGACATCCCTCCGAGATACTCTAGTGCAGAGTCATTTCGGAGGGGTCAACCCCAGACGCCACTGCATTGTTTTGGGATCTTACACCTGCGGGGGCTGTTCGTATTGCCAATTCATTAAGGTGGGAAGGACAGTCACCCTGCCCAATGGCAAACTTCATACTCTAAAACATTACGTTAATTGCCAAACGGAGCTAGTTGTTTACTTGTTGCTCTGCCCATGCGGCTCTTTTTATATAGGGAAGACCAAGAGACCTCTATGGAGACGCATTTCCGAACACATGCAAAATGTCGGAAATGATGAATCCTTAACCCCTATTGCCCGGCATGTTAGGCAGTGTCTCACATGTACGGGTAGGAAATTACGCTTTGTAGGATTAGATAGAATCCACGGTACCATACGAGGAGGCAATTTCGATCGCCTTCTCCTCCAGAGAGAAACAAGGTGGATTTTTGAGCTACAGGCGTGTCAACCCCCTGGTTTGAATGAGGCCTTTAATTATGCCTCATTCCTGCCCCTTTAAAGATATACTGGGCACGGTGACAGTCCCATCACCCTCATTTTATATCCTGCTTCCCTTTCCCCTCCCCTTTTCCCCCCCCTTTTTTCCCCCTCCCCCCCCCTTTTCCCCCTCCCCCCCCCCCCTCTTTTTCCCCCCTCTTTCCCTCCTTCCCATCCTCTTTCCCTCCCCCCCCCCCTGCTGTCCGTGGGTTAGTTAGCCTGTGGTCGCCTCCCCCCCCCCCTTAGGCACAGTCTTTGAATCTGTAGGGACTTTTTTTCTGTTTTATTTTTTGGGTGCGCAGTTTGACTTTGTTCTTACTGTGCACCGCTCGCTGGCGTCTCAATTATATTTAGACGCTTTGAGCTATATTTACAGATGTCCCCTTATCTCATCCTTATCCAGCCTAAATTATTGTCTCGTTGATATATACATTGTCCTTAGGGTATGCAGGTGAGACATTGTTCCGCTGGCTCACCTATGTAATGCGTGAATGGGATGAGGGATGCTTAATTTATCAGTTAGAGCCACTGTAGCTTGGAGGTGCAGCAGGATGGACCCACGTGACGCGAGGATAGGAGCTTGCTGTCCACCCGCTCGCTCCGTTGACCCGCACGCGTCACTTCCGGTCTGGACGGGCACTTCCGCCTAGCTCTCATTGGCTCTGAAGGCGGATTTATCTCCGCACTGCTGACACACAGGCACGCCTTCTGATGACGCCGTGAGAACGGCGAAACATGTAAGGGCCTGCCTGCATGAGACGCCGTCTCCCTCCATGGACCCCTGATCCACCCAGCTTGCTTGCTACCATTTGGGGGACTTTCCGCAGCACTTGCGGGCACCACCGAGCGCATCCAACACACCTGGACGGGCATCTAGCACGCGGTTGTGCACTTTCTGGGCTTATCATCACGTCAGTGGACACCATCAGTCACAACACTGCCAGCCCTACGCACACCAGCGTGACAACCAGCTGATTCACCACCTTGCCAGATCTACATCTGCACCTCCGGATACATGCGGAACACAGGAGGGTGAGATACAGGCAACACCCATATGGGGATCATGATTGATCAAATGTGATGCATGTCCTGAAACTACGCTTTCTGCTGCCCACCATACCTTTGCTAGCTTGCTTTTGTTTCTGCTTTGGACTGTGGAGTGCTTTTTTCACTGCAATGTCTTGCGCTGGACTGTCCTTTCCTTAGCAACCAAGTCTTTAACCACGCTTTTACATCCAAACGAGCTCATATCATTACCTGGCCAGTGATGTATGTGAGAGGTGTGTATGGGGTCTATGTGAGGAGATGGCCATCTCATAGCTTTTTTTATTTTTATTTCCAATTTTTATATTATTCTGTGATGGAACTCTAATAAAATTCATACTTTTATAGATTTTTGATACTTTTCTATTCTTTGTATATCACTGATAGCACTTGTGGTATGTTATCCTTCTCCAAATTTGTGTGTATATTATGTATTTCTACCTTACTTTGCTGTGTGATTTACAAAATTGGTTATACTACAGTGTATCCGGAACGTATTAACAGCGCATCACATTATCCACATTTTGTTATGTCACAGCCTTTTTCAAAAAGTGATTAAACTAATTCCTCAATTCTACACACAACATGCTATGACAACGTGAAAAAAAGTTTACTTCAGGTTTTTTCAAATTTATTAAAAAAATAAATAAATTGAGAAAGCACATATACATACGTTTTCACAGCCTTTACCATGAAGCTCAAAATTGAGCTCAGTTGCATTCTGTTTCCCCTGATAATCCTTGCAATGTTTCTGAAGCTTAATTGGAGTCCATTTGTGATAAATTCAGTTGATTGGAAAGGCGCCCACACACTGTCTATATAGGGTCTAACAGTTGACAGTTCATGTCAGAGCACAAACCAAAGATGAAATCAAAGGAATTGTCTGTAGACCTCCGAGACACGATTGTCTCGAGGGACAAATTTGGGGAAGGTTAGAGAAAAATTTCTGCTACTTTGAAGATCCCAATGAGCACAGTGGTATCCGTTATCCATATATGGAAGAAGTTGAAAACCACCAGGACTCTTCCTAGAGCTGGATGGCCATCTAAACTGAGCGATCAGGGAAAAAGGGCCTTACAGAGGGGACCAAGAATCCAAGGGTCACTGTGAGAGCACCAGAGGTCCTCTGTTGAGAGAGGAGAACCTTGCAGGACAACCATATCTGAAGCAATTTGCCAATTAGGCTTGTATGATAGAGTGGCCAGACGCAAGCCACTTCTTAGTAAAAGGCACATGGCAGCCTGTCTACAATTTGCCAAAATGCACCCGAAGGACTCCGAGACCATGAGAAACAAAATTCTCTGGTCTAATGACTGTGAGACTAGTCGGATTAAAGGGATGAAAACTTGCTCCAGAGCGAACATCTGGAGAGATCTTAAAATGGCCTTGCACTGATGCTTCCCATCCAACCTGATGAAGCTTGAGTGATGCTGCAAAGAGGAAATGGGTGAAACTGGCCAAGGGTAGGCGTTCCAAGCTTGTCTCATCATATTCACAAAAACTTGAGGCTGTAATTGCTGCCAAAGTTGCATTGACAAAGTATTGAGCAAAGGATATGAATACTCATGTACATGTGATTTCTCAGTTTTTTATTTTTAATAAATTTGCCAAAACCTCAAGTAAACTTTTTTCATGTTGTCATTATGGAGTGTTGTGTGCAGAATTCTGAGGAAAAAAATTAAATTAATCCAATTTGAAATAAAGCTGTAAGATAACAAAATGCGGGAAATGTGATGCGATGTGAATACTTTCCGAATGACTGAATCGTTAAAGTTTACCAGAGATGAAAATACCTGAATATTCGATACTTACCCGGGGCTTGCTCCAACTCCATAAGCTCATCTGAATCTTACGCCGTCCTCCCCGCGGTTTGCCATTCAGCTGCGATCAGCCCCGGTAACAGCTCAGTCTTGTCCAATCTGGGTCTTCTGCTCCATATATTGCACATAAAAGCTTGACTTATTCGTATCTCAATAACCACCTTTAACTAACACGCTGGACTCGGAGGAGGAAGGGAATTTTAGTAATTGGGGGATCACAGCTCTGGGCCCCCTGCAGTTGCCCCTGAAATCGCAGGGGCTACTCCCCTTTAGTTATGCCCCTGAATAGAAGTCACTTAAAGAAAACTTGTACTGAAAAAAGTTCCCCTGGGGGGTACTCACCTCAGTAGGGGTAAGCCTCTGGACCCTATTGAGGCTTCCCTCGTCCTCCTGTGTCCCACGGCGGTCTTGCTGCAGCCTACGGAACGCACAGGCGACAATTGTCAGGCTGTGCAATATTTACCTTTTCTGGCTCCAGCGGGGGTGCTGTTGCAGCTTTTCCCACGTAGATCGTCAAAAATAGCCGATCTCCGTCGGGTCCGCTCTACTGCGCCTGCGCAGTAGAGCAGCCCGACGGAGATCGGCTATTTTCGCCTATCTCCGTGCAGAGAGCGGATACTGCGCCTGCGCTGGAGCCAAGAGATAAATATTTACATCGCCGCCGCTCCGGGAGGATTTTCGCCACCGCCGTGGGACCGAGGAGGACGAGGGAAGCCTCAATAGTATCTGGAGGCTTCCCCCACCCGAGGTGAGTACCCCCCAGGGTAGGTTTTTTCATTACAGATTTTCTTTAATTTTTTGGAAAGACTAGTCTGCAAACATTTCCATGGAATTACCAGTTAACCTCTTGCAGTTTGCTTGCAGTACTTCGACTACATCACTGTCAGCTCTGTGAAATTGTTTGCACATCTTCCAATAACCGAATACTTTGCTATTCCTTAGGATATAATCGACACAGCTTGTCAAGTGCTGACGGCCCCTAACTTGTCAAATCTCTTCTGGAATTCGGTAAGTGGAGAATATATAGGGCTGATAAGTGCTTTACTGATGTCTATAACTTACGTTGGATACACACTATGAGATTTTCTGTCAGATCGATTATTTCCAACATCCAATCTGCTTTCCGAGCATTTTCCGATCGATTTCCTATTAAAGTGCTCGAAAATCGATCGGAAAATGCTCGGAAATCGATCGGAAAGCAGATCAAACATGTCGGAAATAAGCGATCTGACAGTAAATCGGCCAGAAAATCTCATAGTGTGTACCCAGCATTAAGGATATTTATGGGTTCAAGGTGATTAACACCACTTAAAGGGGAACTGAAGTAAGAGGTATACGGAGGCTGCCATATTTATTTCCTTTTAATCAATACCAGTTGCCTGGCAGCCCTGCTGGTCTATTTCTCTTCAGTAGTATCTGAATAACACCAGAAACAAGCATGCAGCTAGTCTTGTCAGATCTGACTTTAAAGTCTGAAACACCTGATCTGCTGCATGCTTGTTCAGGGGCTATGGCTAATAGTATTAGAGGCAGAGGATCAGCAGGGCTGCCAGGCAACTGGTATTGATTAAAAGGAAATAAATATGGCAGCCTCCGTATACCTGTTACTTCACTCAGTTCCCCTTTAAAGAATACCAGAGCCCAATGTTCTATGATTTAAAAACATGTTGTGCAGGCAGGAAAGTGTCGGTTCACTTATCGCTCTCCCTGTTTCAAGATGTGTGGCTCTGTTCCCCCATTTCAATCCCCTGTTGCAGCTCCCGACCAGAGCATCCAGTATGGAAATACTGCGCCGCGCATGTGCAATATTTCCTTTCTTCTGCCCCCTGAATGCGCTCCTCTGTCATTCCTGGTCATGCCCATTCGCTCCCATCCTGCAGGCGTCCTTGTGTGTGCACTCCACAGCCCTCTGCAGTAGGGAAGACAGGGAGGAGAAAGGAAATACTACTGCGCATGCCCGACGCAGTATTTCCATGCTGGATGCTCTGGTCGGGAGGTGAAACGGGGAAACAAGCCAGGTAGCTTGAAACAGAGGGAGCGGTAAGTGAACTATGACACCCTCCCACCTACACCACATGTTTTTCAATCCTAGAACCTTGGGCTCTAGTATCCTTTAAACCCCAACATATCTGCTCTGAAAGCTGCCATTGCATTTTACTGCATAGCTGCTATATTTATATATTATAGTATATACCCAGTGATCACTTCTCAGCTTTCTCTGCTTCTACTATGTGTGCAGCCCAGTTTCAGCATTCTGATGCTGTATGCTAATTTTAGCTGAGAAAGGAATGTAAACAAAATATGTTATCACCTCTTCAGATGGCAGAAAGCTTTTCACGGAAGTAGAAAGAGCTGTGTTTAACTGTTTGAATGCTGTTTTGCTAGCTTTTTTTGTGATAGTAGATTGTATGCTGTAAATAATCTTTTAGAACAAAGAAGAAATGCTAAGTTTCATACCACTTGAAAAGAAAAGTTCACCCACTGCCATTTGTTAGCATGTTCACGTTTCAGATGGCGATACTGTCCATAGATGAAATTTTTAAAGTGTACCTGAGATTAACCTAAAAAACAAAAATGAGGTACTTAAAGTCTGAAGCCTAAAAAAATAGCGTTTTTTACAGGGCAGTCCTCTTCAGCAGTAAGCCCATGGCTGAAACGCTGCAACCCCGCGGCAGAACAAGGTTTTATCCCCCCAAAATCCAGAGGCAAAATTCCACGATTTTAAAGGTCGTGGATTTTGCTTCCTGGGGGAGGCAGAGCTTTGTGCTGTAGCTCTGCCTCCAATCAAGTTGATCTCCACCTCTCCCCGCCCTTCTCTGTGGAAGAAGACTGAGGGGGTGGGGAGAGGCGGAGATTGATGCAAGCAGAGGCAGAGCTACTGCACAAAGCTATGCCTCTACCTGGCTATTTTTTAGGCTTAAGACTCTCGTTAAGAGGAGGGGAGCTTCTACATGGACCCCCAGAACATATCCAACAAGAGATTGTTGGATATGTTACGTAGCCACACTCCTCTCTATGCAAGGGCGTGGCAGTACTGCACCTGTACAAATACAAACATGCCTACATAATAAGCCTCTCGTACACAAATGGCTCTGTACTACTGCACAGGGGTGGCCGTTTTGCACAGTATGTGTCGTAGTGCGGCCGCGCTCGAGCATGGAGATGAGCGTTGTCATAAAGGTGTCCTGGGCAGCAACAGTTGTCTTTAGGAGGATGCGGGAAGCCTCTGAAAGGTTTCTCTTTTCTTAGGGAAAAAAATAAGTATCTAAATATCTCATTTTTGTCTTTAGGGTTGCCTCGAGTCCTTAAAATTTCAGCATTAGCTTCTAGATGTATCTCTAACCATGCTGCCCGAATGATGCTGGATGGCATTGTTGCTTAGCTCCATGTACTGAAGAGTGCCTGCAAGCAGCATTTGTTGTACTCTATAGCTATCTTTTGAGCTCAGGAAATCACCTCAATATTGAGCCTACACTAAAACGAGTCCTTAAATGTTTAAAAAATATCCCAGTTTTTCTTATGTTCTTGATCCGAGCAGGAAAGTGATCTGTTCCCCTTATTTACTTCAATTATATGACCTACAACATAGTACGGCCATTACACAGCAAGAACTAATAGTGTTTTTCCTCCTATCATTAGCAATCTTCAATAGGCCTGGGCACCCTGCTGGACAGTGTATGTACCCTGTTTCCTTCCCGCCTGGCACCTCTTCTGCAGCTCTTCACTGCTCTCGTCTCCAACAAGTCCACCGCTAAAAAGGTACGTAAGATAATCCTTCAACCTATATCGCTCTGTAGCTCCGTCACATGGTGCTGACTGGTAAGATGTGAATTTCTTGCAGGCTTACACATTCCTGGACAAGATGTGTCATTACACAGAGCATTACAAGCACAAACCACATGACGTCATGTCCCATAACGATGAAACACTGTGGAGGAGGCGGACTCCAAAGCTACTGTATGCATTAGGTAATATCATCTGTGATGACATACAGTGTGTTGGCTGTTTCCAAAGTTCTTTGCACATCTACTCACTTTTCCCACCAATAATTAGTGTCCAAATAAAACCTGTAAATAATAGATGACAGATGAGGCACCAGTTGAATGCACTTCAGGTTTATTGTGAGCTCAGCAAATAAGGCACACCATAGTGTGTAGGTAAAAAGACTCTGGCCTTACAGCCGTTTCGCGGGAAACCTGCTTCTTCAGAGACCTACACTTTGGTCTCTGAAGAAGCGGGATTTCCGCAAAATGGCTATAAGGCCAGTGTCTTTGTACCTACACGCTAAGGAGTGTTTTGTTTGCTGAGCCCACAATAATCCTGAAGTGCATTCAAGTGGTGCCTCGCCTGTCATCTACTATTCACGCATATTCAGCTTGTTTACGAGAGCACGCTTGTGGGAGTGGCTTCAAGCTGCTCCTGCTGGCCTTGCATTTGGTGCCGACCTCATCTCTATACAAGTATGGCAAAATAAAATGTTGCTGATTTTTTTTTTTTTTTTTTTTTTTTTTTTTAATGGAGATTTGATGTTTGTAGAGGTATCTCCCCAGATCACTGGTCTCTGCAATCTGCCAGGACGGTTGCCTTGCCTGATACTGTTTGTTCACCGCGGGAACGTCAATGTAAGTTCCCACAGCATAATGCCACTGGCATGTCTTCCCCTCTCTACAGTGCAGAACACACTGAGTGGCCTAGAAGCTGTCTTTACCGAAACTGCTTTAAAAGTATTGCCTGAAAAGGCAGGAAGGGCCACAAATGTCTAAAACAAAAGGAAAAGATGTTAGATACTTACCTCAGTAGGGGAAATCCTCTGGAGCATCAACAGACTTCTCTGATCTTCTCACGCTCCTCCTGTGCTGTGCTTGGACCCTGAAGTCACATATTGCGCATGCCCACACACCTGCGCAGTAGCATGAAGCTGCTTGTGCATGGTTTTCTCTCTGTGCATGAGTGGCTCCATGCTACTGCTCAGGTGCGGGCCCTACTTTGCGCCTGCGCAGTGCAGCCACACTTGTATTAGAAAGGTTGCATGGCGGCAGAGAGGAAAACTGTCCAGGCTGACAGCAGAGGGGTTGCGAACATTGGGGAAGCCACTGGGAGCATCCAGCATCTGGTATCATTGTCCCAACCAGATATTATGGTAAGCCCAGTGAAGTTAGATAAATGTATGTTTTGGGAATCGTTCGTGAAAGTGATATTTATGGTTGTGAAAATATGCTTGTAACTGCTTGGTCATTGCCCAGGAATAGGCGCCATCAAAGCCATTTACATTCTGCTGATGGGTCTCCCTTATGAATCTGTCCCATTCTTACAGAATAAAACTAACATGCAGCCTTCAGCTTTGTCCAGCAAGATACAGTGGTTTGCAAAAGTATTCGGCCCCCTTGAAGTTTTCCACATTTTGTCACATTACTGCCACAAACATGAATCAATTTTATTGTAATTCCACGGGAAAGACCAATACAAAGTGGTGTACATGTGTAAAGTGGAACGAAAATCATACATGATTCCAAACATTTTTTACAAATAAATAACTGCAAAGTGGGGTGTGCGTAATTATTCAGCCCCCCTGAGTCAATACTTTGTAGAGCCACCTTTTGCTGCAATTACAGCTGCCAGTCTTTTAGGGTATGTCTCTACCAGCTTTGCACATCTAGAAACTGAAATCCTTGCCCATTCTTCTTTGCAATACAGCCCCAGCTCAGTCAGATTAGATGGACAGCATTTGTGAACAGCAGTTTTCAGATCTTGCCACAGATTCTCAATTGGATTTAGATCTGGACTTTGACTGGGCCATTCTAACACATGAATATGTTTTGTTTTAAACCATTCCATTGTTGCCCTGGCTTTATGTTTAGGGTCGTTGTCCTGCTGGAGGGTGAACCTCTGCCCCAGTCTCAAGTCTTTTGCAGACTCCAAGAGGTTTTCTTCCAAGATTGCCCTGTATTTGGCTCCATCCATCTTCTCATCAACTCTGACCAGCTTCCCTGTCCCTGCTGAAGAGACGCACCCCCCGAGCATGATGCTGCCACCACCATATTTGACAGTGGGGGTGGTGTGCTCAGAGTGATGTGCAGTGTTTAGTTTTCCGCCACACATAGCGTTTTGCATTTTGGCCAAAAAGTTCCATTTTGGTCTCATCTGACCAGAGCACCTTCTTCCACAGGTTTGCTGTGTCCCCCACATGGCTTGTGGCAAACTGCAAACATGACTTATGCTTTTCTGTTAACAATGGCTTTCTTCTTGCCACTCTTCCATAAAGGCCAACTTTGTACAGTGCACGACTAATAGTTGTCCTATGGACAGATTCCCCCACCTGAGCTGTAGATCTCTGCAGCTCGTCCAGAGTCACCATGGGCCTCTTGACTGCATTTCTGATCAGCACTCTCCTTGTTCGGCCTGTGAATTTAAGTGGATGGCCTTGTCCTGGTAGGTTTACAGTTGTGCCATACTCCTTCCATTTCTGAATGATCGCTTGAACAGTGCTCCGTGGGATGTTCAAGGCTTTGAAAATCTTTTTGTAGCCTAAGCCTGCTTTAAATTTCTCAATAACTTTATCCCTGACCTGTCTGGTGTGTTCTTTGGACTTCATGGTGTTGTTGCTCCCAATATTGTCTTAGACAACCTCTGAGGCCCTCACAGAGCAGCTGCATTTGTACTGATATTAGATTACACACAGGTGCACTCTATTTAGTCATTAGCACTCATCAGGCAATGTCTATGGGCAACTGACTGCACTCAGAGCAGAGGGGGCTGAATAATTACGCAAACCCCACTTTGCAGTTATTTATTTGTAAAAAAAATGTTTGGAATAATTTATGATTTGCGTTCCACTTCTCACGTGTACACCACTTTGTATTGGTCTTTCACGTGGAATTCCAATAAAATTGATTCATGTTTGTGGCAGTAATGTGACAAAATGTGGAAAACTTCAAGGGGCCGAATACTTTTGCAAACCACTGTATAATAGACGGGTAAATGAATCCATAGCTTAAATCCTATCCCATGGCACTGAATGATTTAATGTGGTTGTCCATGGGTATAAAGTATAGCACATCCCACCTACATTATCTTTATAATTATCAAGAATTCCACCCAAGGACCGGCACCACTCTGTGTATTTAATAGCTCTTTAAAGTTTTATTAGCATCAATATGATAGCAACAACAGACGCTGTTTCGGCCCCCATGGGCTATTTTCAAGATCCTATGCAACTTGAAAAAGGCCCATGGGGGCCGAAACAGCCTCTGTTGTTGCTATAATATAGATGCTAATAAAACTTTAAAGAGCTATTAAATACACAGAGTGGTGCCGGTCCTTGGGTGGAATTCAGTGTTGTGACCCCTTGGTACTGGGGTGAGGACCGTGGCACACGTTTCAACATTGGAGCCATTGCTGGTGCTCCTGGGCACTTGGGAGAAATCTGTATAATTATCAAAGCATAGATAACAGGATGTTGACCTCTTGTGGCATATTTAGAATCTGCACAGTGTGATTTTTGTGCACCGGTTATTGAAAAGGTGGCCATACATCTCTCGACTCGGTGGCTGATCGTCCATCCGTTTTGACCGCCGTGGTTGATCGGGTGCGCGGCAGTAACAGCAAGCGATATCAGGACGAGCTGCGAACAAGAGAAAACCCCTGGCGCTTTTTCACATAGTGTATAAATGTGGCCCCATTTATGCATTACCTGTCCTGTGTCTCCCACCACTTCTTCCTTTTCCATTTGCGCCTCATGCCGCTGGCATATAATGTGTGGCGCGCGTGATGTCACACGCGCCATGCCATAAACTCCGGCAGCGTGTGAAGCGCAAATGGAGGAACGGGAAGTGGAAGACAGATGGGCACCGTGTGGTGGACAACATAGGAGACAGAAGAAAACAAGGAACACCAAGAGCCCCAATAGTGTAATATGTACTGGTAAATGGTTACTAGATAGAGTAAATATTAATACTCACAAACCAGGGTTACCATTAGGCAACCACTGTAAAGGCAGGTGGGGAGATTTTCCTGACCCCACTCAGGAATAAGAAGTCGCTCTCTGTAGATGAGAAAAAGGGGGGTTCAACCCTCCACCCAGGGTGGACCAATATTATGCAGGAGAACAGAGGCGCCAATAGGATAAAAGGAAGCTAAATGAGCTTAAAAACCCAAATTCTTGGTAAATAGAGGAGGTAGTGGTGGACTTACCTCCTCCAAGTAGACACACGACGACTGTAGTAAAGACAGTCAATATATTTTATTTATGATCTCCAAATATGCAATGCGTTTTGCAGGTTTGATCCCGCTTCATCAGGCAATAACAACGGAGCAATAGCATTTGTGGTCAGTAGAAGAGCCTGGCGTGACGGACTATGCCAAATCCTGAGAAATTTTATGGATATAATAAAAGTTTAACTTCTCATTGTCTTCTTTTCCCCCCCCACTTTATTTGAAATAAACCAAATGATCAGGAACTCTTTATTCTTGGCAATATTCGTGGGGTCCCCTGTTGCCTACATACGTGCAAAATCCCCCTGAAGTTTTAGCAGAAACATCATACAGGGGCTGCTGGTGACCATACTGATGCCTTCTGTGAAAGGGCTACTGTTTTATTGCAGCAGACTAACCTACTACAGTGATTTACCGGAGGGGAAGTGGCGCATGTGTCATTCATCACCTCCTATGGCCACTACTGAAGGAGAGGCAAACCAATGAATGATAAGGAGGGTGTGGAATTGTGGGATGCACTGTGGGAATTCTGGGATGCAACGTGGCGGGATGGTGTTTGGGTACGTGACTGGCATGCCACCCAAACTTCCCCCTACTGTATCTATGGGAGCAAGTAGTGACTGGGAAAAGGAAAGAGTGCCCAGAAAGGGTGACAGTGTTAAGAGACAAAGAGGGGCAGCAAAGGGGCAGCTTGACCCTTGAATTTGAGAGTAATCTGTATGAGGTTTAGCCCCTTTCTTTTACGTGTGGTTGGGAAGATGATGATTACTGAAATCGGTCTCTGAGAACTCTGTTCATATTTCAGGACAAGGACAGACCAACTTGCGCATACCACAGGGGACGATTGGTCAGGTGATATCTGACAACAACGGTTTCCTTGTCCGCTGGGAATACTCGTTTAGTAGTTGGACCTTGTTCACCTGCGAGGTTGAAATGCTCCTACATGTTGTGTCTACTGCAGGTGAGATACAGGCAGGCTCTTCCTTTCCGCTATTGTATATCACTGATCACAGTTTGTATCATCCTCTAACCTGCATTCTCATGTTCCTGCAGATGTCATACAGCATTGTCAGCGGGTGAAGCCAATCATAGACCTGGTGCACAAAGTTATCAACACTGATGTGTCCATTGCTGACTATTTACTGCCCATTACATCGCGCATTTACATGCTGCTACAGAGGTAGGCCAGAAGGAATGCTGCAGAACTGGCTGAGAACAAGCTAGAGGTTTTCCTGCCTTGTTCATTATGGGCATACAGCCTAATGGCATATACACCCTGTATGGGTGGGAGACTGCTAGTACCTCTGGAAGGGAAAAACTTTTAAGGCCTGGAATCAGAACTTGGGTTGTTTTAAAAGCATGTTCAGGTATAGAATAAATAAAATAGTTTCAAACAAAAAAAGCAAGCTTTTAATTAAAGGACAACTATTGCAAAAAGTTGTAAAATGTAAAATGCGCGCCTATTAGTTGTACATTTCTTTCAGAGTAAAAAGCACTTTCAATTATTTTTTTTCCTATGTTGCTGTCACTCACAGTAGGCAGTAGAAATGCGACAGACAGATTTTGTACTAATCCATCTCTTCACGAGGGATAAAGAAAATACTCAGAATCCCCCATGAAGAGATTGACTAGTCCAAAACCTGTCAGATCTCTCTGCTTATTACTAGCTACTGTAAGTGACAGCTACATAGGAAAATACTGCATTTCACTCTGGGACAAATGTACAACTAATACAGACATACTTTATAGTTTACACATCTTTGCAATCGTTTTCCTCTGACAGACACAGTTGTGGTCCATGGGAAGATGCCTAATAGAAAACCTAACTGTGCTCCTATTTTCAGGGACATCAGACAGGTGGATTGATTGAGATGCAAGGGATGTAGCCCAGTCCAACAGTACAGACGGGTACCTATCTGAGGTTAAAGAGAACCTGAAGCGAAAAAAATGATAAAAACAACTGTATGTGTAGTACGGATAAGGAATAGAACATTAGTAGCAAAGAAAAGAGGCCCATATTTTTTTTTAATATTTATAACATTGCATCATTTTGTGATATTTGCAGTTTAGAAACCACACTCTGTCTTTTAAGCTATAGAATAAACAGAAATAGTGACCCGTTGAACTTTCCGACCGTAAAATCTGTCTCTCACTGTTTCTTGGTCATTTAAGTGCTTCAGAAAACAGGAATGTATTGGACCCAGTGGGTCGAAGAGCTCAGAGACTCTTTTGCCGGGCCCTTTTTTCCTGGCACCCTTTTTTCATGCACGCCTCTTTTGCATAGAATAGATGACGACTACAGTTTTTTGGGGTTTTTTTTTTAACTCTTCCTGTACTGGAAAACAGAATGAGACTCTTTTCTTAGCTACTAATGTTGTATTTCTTAGCTGTACTACACATGCAATTCAATACAATCATAAGTTTATTTTCGCTTTCGGTTTGCTTTAACGGCCGTTTCCCACTGAAAGTTGCAAATGCGCTGCGATACGATTTCAGTCTATTTACACCAGGCGCTTATTCATGGTAAATAAACTGGGATTTTCATGTATTGTACGATGCGCTAACGTTGGTGGTTTTGTACTGATTCTTTAGTTATAGAAATAATTGAAATAGACAAATTGTAGCAAAATCACTTAGCACTGCGTTCGGTGTGCAATTTTTTTTTCTCCCATTGACTTTAAGCGCAGGAACGATCCAGCATGCACTTTGCATTTGGGGTAAAATTGAATCGTGTTCGAGAAGATAGGGCATCATCATTTCCATGACATTTGTTTCACACTAACCACAATTTGTAGCTGCTTAAGGCGCATACACACGCCATACTGTAGCAAACGACGGGTCCGTCAGACCCTCCCGCTGGGCGGACGTTTTGCCGACAGTAGCACGTGTGTACCACCTCCGTTTAGTCGGAGAGGCTACTTACAAAATTTGTTCCTATTATTCAACATCTGTTGGCCCTCATACTACTTGCTAGTGGTAAAATCGGTCAATCAAAATTGGATGTGCGTTCGTACCCTTAGACGTATTGTATCCAGCTAGAAATCCCTCCTACAAAATAGCTGTTATGACGTGGTTCTGCAGTGGAACTTTACCAAAGCACTACAATTTGTGTAAATCATTAGTAGGTACCGGATTTTTTGGACCATAAGACACACTTTTTCTCCCCCAAGAGTTGGGGGAAAATGTCAGTGCGTCTTATGGTCCAAATACAACAAATCTGGACCAGTGCATAGCCAAGTATGGTACATACAGTACATCCGCGGTCCTCCTGTATCCCCCTCTTTCAAGAGCATGGCAATCCTCCTCTGTCCTGCAGCCATATAACAGTACTATATCATCCTCTTTGCCCCAGCACTTGTTCTGTGTCATGTCCCACCACGCGGCTTCGACGTGCTTACTGTTCCTATGCACTTACTAGATGCGATGGTCCTGAAGGCGGGACCATGGCTCTGTCAATGGGGGCCAATCGCTGCACTCTGAGTAGCAGAGCGTGCATTGATTGGCCCCATTGACAAAGCCGTGATCTCTTGTTACTATAGTTACCGATGCATGCTGAAGCTGCGCGGTGATACAGAGCTTGTTCCCGTCCTCCATCCGCTCTCAGATCCGGCTCATAACGTCTCCCGGTGAATGCAAGCAAGAGCCAGAGACACCCTGCGGCAGCGGCGAAGCAGAATACCAGTGCCCGGTCACGTGCTACTTCCTTGCTGCAAAGAGCGAGGCTTCAGGAAGTCAAGTCCCTCACAGGAAGCCGCGTGGCGGGACACGGCATAGAGCAAGTGTTGGGGGACATAGTACTGTCACATGGAGAACAGAGGAGGATTGCCACGCCTGGAAAGAGGGGAACACATGAGGACCATATTTGTATGGTATGACATGGGGTCAGTGGGGAACAGAGGTGGACACAGGGTCAGAGGGGGACAGAGGACATAGGGTCAGAGAGGGACAGAGGACACAGGGTCAGAGGGGGACAGAGGGCACAGGGTCAGAGGGGGACAGAGGGCACAGGGTCAGAGGGCACAGGGTCAGAGGGGGACAGAGGGCACAGGGTCAGAGGGGGACAGAGGGCACAGGGTCAGAGGGGGACAGAGGGCACAGGGTCAGAGGGGGACAGAGGGCACAGGGTCAGAGGGGGACAGAGGGCACAGGGTCAGAGGGGGACAGAGGGCACAGGGTCAGAGGGGGACAGAGGGCACAGGGTCAGAGGGGGACAGAGGGCACAGGGTCAGAGGGGGACAGAGGGCACAGGGTCAGAGGGGGACAGAGGACACAGGGTCAGAGGGGGACAGAGGACACAGGGTCAGAGGGGGACAGAGGACACAGGGTCAGAGGGGGACAGAGGACACAGGGTCAGATAGGGGCAGAGGACACAGGAGCAGAGTGGGGCAGAGGACACAGTAATAGGGGACAAAGGTGGACACAAGGTCAGAGGGGGACAGAGCAGGACACAGGGTCAGAGGAGGACACAGGGTCAAAGGGGGACAGAGGAGGACACGGTCAGAGGAGGACACGGTCAGAGGAGGACACGGTCAGAGGGGGACAGAGGAGGACACGGTCAGAGGGGGACAGAGGAGGAGACAGGGTCAGAGGGGGACAGAGGAGGAGACAGGGTCAGAGAGGAGCAGAGGTGGACACATGGTCAGAGAAGGACACAGGGGGTCAGAGGTACAGAAGAGGACACATGGGAACAGAAGAGGACACTAAAGGTACATGGGGGACATAATAATTTGTTGGAGAAGATCCACAAAACGCCCCTGCACCATGGACGCACCAGGTTTAGTATAGTATTTTTTTTACCTGGTTTTTGACCTCTAAAGTTAGGTGCGTCTTATGGTCCGAAAAATACGGTAACAGATTTGTTCACTGGTCTAATTATCAGTGAGTAGGGGAACAGAGGAGCTCTGTCTGCTCTCAGCTGAAAAAAATTGGCACTCTAGATCTCTCGGCGACACATCGGGGTTGGCACACTGGAGGGTTTACATACTAGAGTCTGGGCAGAAAAACCATCAAGCACACATATAAAGCTTAAAGTGAACTTTTATGTGACCTGAGGAGAAATACATATGAATGTACAGTGGTAAACAACTGCTGTTTTCCTTTTCTTCTTTTTCTGCCTGAAAGAGTTAACATTGAGCTATGCAAGTGACAGTTTTACTCCAGTCTGGACCTAGTCAGACTATAGCGTCCCTCACTGATAAGTAATTACAGCCATAAAACGTTTTTTTCTTGCAGAGATACTGAACATCTGAGAGCAGGGTATAGATTAAAAAAAGGTCACTAGTTCTTATATTTTATCCCTCTAATTCTGGGAATACACGATGATCTGACTTCAATCATTTTTCTGATCAGTTGTCTCATAGAAGCGGATTGAAATTGATCAGAAAAACGATCGGCCTGTAAATCTGCCGGAAAAACTCATTGTAATTCTCAGCATGTGACACAGGACAGACTATGTCATTGAGCTGAGCAAATACAATAAATCTACTTTTTGAGTTTTTAAACATAACATAAAAATGTGGTATATCTAATGCTGGGAATACACGGTTCATTTTTGAGGCAGATATATGGTTAGCATCGGTAGGAAGGAGGAAAAGCGCCGGCACTGCTGTCAATCACAATTTATTGTTCCACAGTAGGCGACATGTAACTACATGCATACATGAAAACAACATGGTGGAGACACATACCCTGAGGTGGATGGTTGTGGCGTGGTGGTGGGTGCAGAGGAAAGGAGAGCCTGACGGCCGTTTCGCGCTATGCGCTTCTACGAAGTCAGATCATATACTGTGGAACAATAAATTGTGATTGACAGCAGTGCCGGCGCTTTTCCTCCTTCCTACCGATGCAGACACACTGCTGCCTGAGCACGCTGGAGATTCACCCATCCGTACCTGACTGTGTGGATTGAGCCATCTCCTTTCCCTCCCACCTATACAGGAGTCCACTGACTGCAGTGCCAGCGTCTTTCACACCTCTACCTCTCACAGATATATGGTTAGATAGATAATTTCCGACATGTCCGATCTCCCGTTCGATTGTTTTGCCGCTGGATTCATGATGGAATTGAATAGAAAAAGATAAGAAAAAGGAACGGAATATAAGAGAATTGACTGCAGAATCGAGCGGCAAACACGATCGAGCGGCAGAAACGAACTGTGTATGCCCAGCATAAAAGGCATTTTTAGGAGGATAGATACAATTCTTTGTCATCAGTTTATTTTTTATTTAAAGGGAACCAGAGCGGTATCATGAAAAAAGAAAACGAGTTACCTGGGGCTTCCTCCAGCCCACGGCATCCTCCTGGCCACCTCCGCAGTCCTGCTGGCGACTTCGGGTGAAGTAGTGCGTGCTTGTCCCCACTGTGTACCTGTCGCTGTAAGAGTCCTGTGCATGCACGGTTCTCTAAAGATTGAATCGTGCATGCGCAGGACTCTTACGGAGGCCAGCGTGATGACACAACAGGTACACAGCAGGGACGAGCATGAGCGACTTCACCCAAAGTCCGCACATTACCAGAGCCGCCAGGTGGCCAGGAGAATGCTGGGGACCTCACAGGCTACGGTGGGCTGGAGGAAGCCCCAGGTAAATCCAGTTTTCTTTTTTATGACACCGCTCAAGAGTACCTTTAAGATTCACTTTAAAAGGAGAGGGACATCTGCATACATTAGTTTGTGCCTCTGGATAAAACGGTTTCTAATTACAGACTCTTAAATTTCAGCTTGGCCACATCGAAAACAATGTTGTATTTCTGTATCTAGAGATAGACTCTATGAACAATCCAGCATCTTGTTGGCATGGGGTTGAAGCAGGTGACAGGGCAGCAGCTGTAGAGGGCTTATCAAGTCTGACTCCTTCAATATTTTGGTCTTGTCACTTCCAGATTAACAACCGTTATGAGCCCACCTATGGACTTTATTGCCTCCTGTGTAAACTGCTTGACCGTTTTGGCAACGCGTATGCCTGCAAAGGTGAGGACAAAGCTTCTGGCTGGGGAACTCAGCTGTGTGTTGTGCTGTACTTGTGTATTCATATTGCTTGGAACATTAATAAACATGGTCTCTCTTATTATGGTTGAAGGTCTGGACAGACTTGAATCACACAGGATTCCTGCCGTTTGCTGCTAATCCTGCCTCAAGTCACATTATCAGGTATGTTTTGCAGTGATTGCCTTGATAAACAATCCTTGCTCATAAAGGACACATGAGGCTGTAATGGGTCTTGCAGCAATAATTTATGAGCGCTCCTTTAGGGCAGTGTTACTCATCCTTCATTATATTAAATACTTATTGGTCATTATGTATTGGCTATTGTTAGAGGTCACCTGTCACTAGTTTAAACTCACAAGGGCCTGGACCTCCCTCTTCTGTTTCTGCAGTACTTTTTCAAATGAATGTGTATCAGTGTTGCTGATGATCTATCAGCTGTGTATTTTGTACTTGTGTTGCTGGATGTACTGAGCGTACTGTGCGTTTAACTATTTGTGTATCTTTGGTCCTCACTTTTATCTATTTTGTACTCTGTACAGCACTACGGAAGATGTTAGTACTATATAAGTAAAAAATAATACTGGTTAAAGGATTAAGGAGGTGAGCAATTAAATCTGTTTACTTACCTGGGGCTTCTTCCGGCCCCTAGAGGTCACGTGTGTCTCTCGCCACAGCTCTGGACTTCTCCAGTGTCCCTCTGACCCCTGATGAGTGGGCGTCTTCTGCGCATGTTTGGGCGGGAACTACCAACTGCTCATGCGCGGTCCTGGCCACATACTCCCCCAAATGAGTGTTATAACTGTGCTTGCGCAGAGCGCACTTATCGAGGGAAGCAGGATCTAGGGGAAGGGGCGTAGCCAAAACCACGCCTGTGCAGTGGTCCGCAACCTGGGTGGATCATAGACTCCACAGTGGCAGAACAGGGGGGACTGGATAGACCCGGAGGGAGCTAATGGACTACAGGGGGCTGGAGGAATCCCCAGGTAAGTAAAATTCCTTTTGCATTAAATGTCTCAGGTTTATGTGAAACAATTTATATTAAGCGGTTGAAACTGTCTTTTATCATTCCTTGCCTTGGACAGCACTGAAGGCATGAGTGCTGGTGGATATGGAACTCTCCTTGGGATCGAGCAGTCACAGGGTGAATACAGCGTCACTATTTCCTTCCTGCGCCTCGTCACCACATTAGTAAAGGTAGGACATTCCTGACAAATTCAGTACAAGCTTGTTTTAGTGTTTTCTGTCCAGTCCTCATTCATGTCTCTAATTCCAGGGTCAGCTTGGCAACACTCAGAGCCAAGGCCTAGTTCCTTGTGTGCTGTTTGTACTACGAGAGATGCTGCCCAACTACCACCGGTGGCGCTACAACTCGCATGGCGTCAGGGAGAACCTCGGTACAGCCTTTTAGTTCTTGAAATCTAGAATAAAGAAAAAATCTGTTTGAAATATGTTACAACTTATAAATTGTGTGTAGATTTATATTGTCTACAAACATTAAAGGGACACTTAAGTCAAACAAAAAAAATGAGTTTTACTCACCTATGGCTTCCAATAGCCCCCTGCAGCTGTCCGGTGCCCTCGCCGTCTCCCTCCTATCCTCCTGGCCCCGCCGGCAGCCACTTCCTGTTTCGGCTGACAGGCTGGGGACGCGAGTGATTCTTCGCGTTCCCAGACACATTAGCACCCTCTATGCTGCTATATGGTAGGGCTGCACGGTTTTGCGGTTTAAAAACGAAACCGTGATTCACATGCAGACGATCTTGAGATCGTCAGTAGCTTCGGTTTTTTTGTGCTACTAGCTGCTCTGCTACCTCCCGCCGGCCGCCGCTAATCCCGACGCAAAGCCGCATATCAGATACTGATGACGAGCATGCAGAGCATGCCTATGTTTGCCCGACCCCCCTCTCCCCCCCAGGACCAGGTGCCGATCTATTTGCACCACAAACAGCTGACCGCTCTGACACGGAGACAGAGCGGCAGCACTTCCAGCGGGAGCACCGCAGAGCAGCCGCCGCCGAGTCACATGTGAGAGAATCACATGTGAGAGATGCACGGCGGCGGCTGCTCTGCGGCCGCGGCAATTTCAATCGCAAAAATAGCGAAAACTAAAAGGCGTAGGGCGACGGTTTATATATCATTGGAAAGAGGAGAAAGAGAGCTTTAAAATGATATGCATCTTTCCATAGTTTCTGCACTGCTCAGAGTCCCTTTAAAGTGTACCTGAGACGAAAGGAAGTAAAAGTTTTATACATACCTGGGGATTCCTCCAGCCCCCTCTGCACAGATTGCTCCCTCGCCGGCGTCCAAAGCCTCCTGGATTCACCCGTAGTAGCCCCATTCTCTGCAGTCAGTCAGTCGGGTGTGTTGCGCATGCGCTGCCCGGCCGCACGTGCCTGCCGCTTTGCTGCCGCTGGGAGCTTTCTGCGCCTGCACAGTACTACTGTACAGGCGCAGTACGCTCCGAGACGGGGAGCACGCTTGGCCAAACTGTGCATGCGCCGACTGGCCCCGTCTGCCCGAATGGACCGGGGCTGCTATGGGGTAATCCAGGGGGCTTTGGACACCGGTGAGGAAATAATCTGTGCGGAGGAGGCTGAAGGAAGCCCCAGGTATGTATAAAACTTTTACTTCCTGTCCTCTCAGGTACACTTTAAGTTGACAACGGGAAAATGTGAACGTTTGATCTGATTGAATCAAATCTGAAGTTAATCTGTTGTGTTAAACATGATCTGAAAGTGCAAGTATTTTTTTCACTTTTCTGGTGATAAAATGATCACAAACTTTAAAGTGGACCTGAACTCTAGCACAGGACAGAAAGAAAACCGACAGAAAGGCACCCTGTATGTATTTATAGAGTTTAGCCTGTCTAATTCATTTGTGACTAATCACAACTGTAACTTGATCTCTCAGCTGCGTCGGCTGGCTGCCTCGGCAGAATAGCTTATTTGTAAACACAGGATTTTAACCCTATGTCTGCGCCTACGAAAGCAGGAAATAGACACCCTGCAGATTTATTGCAAGGTTTGTATCAGCTGTAACAAATGTTTTTCTTTAAACGTTATGATGCTGTTGCTTCTTTTGGAGAAAGGAGGTTCTCAGTTCAGGTCCGCTTTAAGAGTAGTTCTTATAGAAATGATTTGTTAAAGATTTTTTTTTATATATATTGGGGGAATAATGGGTTTTTAAAGCTGCACAGGCCAGGCATGCGTTGCTGCTTCCGATGGGCAATCTTTCAGAGGGTCACAGCTGACCAACGGAGCGCAATGGGAGGTAACCGAAGGACCTGCGAGGCTTTATGGGGCTGGATGAAGCCCCAGGTAGATACATTAGGAAATGTTCTTTTGTGACAGGTTTACTTTAGGAAAAAGAGATCTAGAGAAAATAACAGCGCTCTGTAGTGTATTACCAGTGGGCCTGAACTCAGAATATCCTCTCTGCTCTAAAAGATACACAACAGCATAATAACCTTTTCTTTGTTACAGCTGATAAAAATCCTAAAATAACTCTGCACTGTTTCTACTTCCTTCTACTTCCTGATTTATGGAAGCAGACATATTGTTAACAGCCTGTGCTTTCAAATGAGTTTATATGTCATCTCTGCCATCAGCAGTCATGTGACACAGGAAGAGATCAAATTACAACTTGTGATTGGACACAGATGAGGAGGCTTTAGACAGGTTAAACTGTCTAAATACATACAGGGTGCGTTTCTCTAGGTTTTCCTTCTGTCTTGTGCAACAGTTCAGGTCCAGTTTAAGCGCTAATAAAATTCTACTTACAAGATAAAAGGCACAAATGCACATGTAGTGTATACAGGAAAAACTATCCCTTCTCAAAGGTGTAGCAGGAGCCGCCGGGCTGGAGCCTGCAGTGCGTTGTCCGTTGTCCGGGAAGGTTCACTTACATGCGGGGGTGGTGGGGGCGCTGTCCTATTGCAGAGCGCGCCACCAGCATGATTACGCGTCTTCGTCTCACACACCTTCGTTACTTTAAGATATAAGTAACACAGATTAATTCTGTAACTGTTACAGAAAATGTATAGAAAGTTAAGAGCCATAAATATACTGTTCAAGACTATGAAGACTTCTGTACTGTAGTCTTCATATGGATATTTATGAGCATGAAACATTTACACTGCAGTCTGTACAAATTCACACTTTGTTCTAAAATGTGGTTGTTGCAGGTCACCTGATCTTGAATCTGATTCACGCCATCCTTAACCTCTGCTCAGATCCTGATCAACACAGGTAAGGTGCTCCACTGGCCATGTCTCCATCCATCAGCGTCCCTTTCCCTCACACTAATCTTGTAATACAGCAATAACCTGCTGAGGTCATGGTAGGGGAGCATGGTCCTCTTGTACTCAACCCTACTCGTATTGGTGTGAATAAAAAGGGAGTGGTGTCAAACAAGCATTTCTTGCACCTTCTTTAGTAATGCTTTTTTGTATTTAAAAAAAAAAAAAAAAGACATTCTGGACATGAAAGCAGCAGCAACGTTTTGGAGTACACAACTCCTTTCTCAAGTTGTCACAGAAGTCTAATGATTTCTCAAAACTACAACCAATATATACGTAATGCAAAACATGGAGCTGCACCAATCACAGAGCCGATCACCTATGGTGACCAATCTCCTCCTGTCTCTCATCCAGTGATCCTTACAGGGATCTGTCAAAGCTCATGCGTATTCATGTGGGAAAGAACTTTCTACAGAAATCGCTCCTCTAGCGCCTCATAGCAAAGGCGGGGAATCGCAGGCCTTGCGGTAGTCTAGTAGATCGAAGCAGGTGGTTACGGCACTTAGCGCTGAAACGCTATAGTTCGGATGCATAAGGGTAATTCGGGGTTCCGGCGATTGCCGGACCACAAATTACTTCTCCCTTCAACTCGAAGGCAGAATGCTATTTACCGCCCCAGGGATTTGAGCGGCAGCAGGGTGAGCCGTCTTTTTGCTCACCCTGCGTCCAGCTTGCTGACAGCGTGCTAATATGTATGCCAGTAGATGACGTCACCCTCCTGTGGACTGCTCATAAAGTGGCGGACATGATGGTGAATTATATAGCAATAACCTGTTGTCTGGTTTGGGCAGCAGGATCCCATAGTCTACACAGGGAAGCCTGCCAGTCCTCCCAAGAACAAGAAGTAGTACCAGCAGTAGTGTTACTGCCGCTGTAATACGCAACATTGAATAAAAGTGAAAATAAACTTAGTAGATAATGATTTTTATGTGTAGTACAGCTAAGAAATAGAACATTAGTAGCACAGATATGAGTCTCATATTGTTTCCAGTACATAAAGAGTTAAGAAACTCCAGTTGTTATCTATGCAAAAGAGCTCCTCTGAGCTTTGACTAATTTAGTCACAGAGCAATGCTATTTTCTGAAGCACTTATCTCAACCTGTCTCACTGTTTCTTGTTTGTTTAATGGTTTTCTGCCAGGAAGTTCAAAGAGTCATTAACTCTACTCTGTTTCATCATTTAAAATACAGAGTGTAATTTGTAAACTGAAGATATTAGAGAATGAGGGAATATTATAGAAAAACAGCTATATAACTGAAAATGTGACTCTTAACTTTGCTATTAATGTTCTACTCATTATCCGTACTACACATACAATTCATTCTATTCTTTTTTTTTTCCCCTGTTTTTGTTGGTTTATATTTTCAAGACAGGGAAAGGGGAAGGGAAAGAAGGAAAGTTAAAGAAATCCTGTAATAATAAAATACCCCTCCGGGGGATACTTGCTTCGTGAGGGAGAAGCCTCTGGATCCTAACGATGCTTTCCCTGTCCTCCGTTGTCCCTCCGTTAGCCTGCCTGGGTCCCCCGAAGTGCGGAGATGTAAATATTTACCTCCGCGATCCTGCGCCGGCGTACTAGCAGCTTTTCGTTCGGGTAAGGCGGAAATAGCTGAACCCAATCGATCCGCTCTACTGCGCAGACGCGAGTCCTTCTGTGCCTGAGCAGTAAAGCAGATGCGTTCGGGCTCGGCTATTTCCACCCAGCCCTGAAGGAAGAGCCGATACTGCGCCTGCGCAGGATCCCGGAGAGGTTAATATATCAAGCCATGCTTGTCTGGAGAGGATTGCAGGAGGCTTCGAGGGAGCCAGCACTAGAATGCCTGCAGCTACAGGGATGGTGGAAGCCTCATTGGGAACCTGAGACTTCCCCCTCCCAAGGTTTTTTTTTATACCGGTTCTCTTTAATAAAATGTATGCCCACTGAACGGCTTTCACATATTTGATTTAGTTATTCCTGAGCTGCAGACAACCCTTCATACACTAACTTTATAATAAATTATCTCAGCTTGCAGTTCACGACCGATAATTCTTTCTTGTAGCAGGACTATTACATATCCTGTGATCTCTGCATGGGCACTAGAGGGAGTGGTCTATATGCTTGCCTAGATTTGTCAGTACACAGAGGAGAGTCAGCCTAGCACAGGGGGTGGGGTGAGACTCCACTCTCCAGATCTCAATGGAGATTACAGTCTCAAGGCTCATACCCACATCACGATTTTGTGCACCATTGTTCCTAATGGCCGATGTTTTTTTTGAGTGACAATCGATTGTATCCCCCGATCTCATGATGTGGGTATGAGTGCACGATTAGGCGAACAGTGCTTTGCGATACGTGGCGATAATGACCAACACGACGAATCTGATCTTTAAGTGTACCAACGACTCCTGCACAAAGTGCCACTATCGTTTGAACTCTTGTTCATGCCCGCTGTGTGGAGTTGCTTGTTCCTGCAGGCAGGAAGATGGATCGGGGAACACTCGTGGGTGGGTGACGTCGCTGTGATCCATCTCTCTGCGTTTTCAGGTAAGTATACAACACCAGAGCATGCACAGCCCTGCATAGCTGTTTATGGGGTAAGGGTTTGGTCTTTTAAAAATGTTTACACTTTCAAGTGTGAGTAAGCATAATTACCATGATAAGGAAGCAACATATTCATATTGCTGCAGTTACAGTTTTGTCTGGAGTATGGGGTGTATTGCCACCTGTATTGGATATATAAATAAATGTCCTCAGTATTCTTAATACAAGTTTTGCTTATAGCAAGCCAAGCCTGCAGACCCTGTGCATCTACACTCTAACAAACACTGAGGCCGGACAAGCCATCATTAACATCATGGGAATTGGAGTGGATACAATCAACATGGTCGTGGCTTCTCAGTCTGGGAGGTGAGTGGCATCACTGTTTATTTAAAGACTGCAAAAGTTTTGAGGAGCTGTCAGCCATACTATCTCAGAAAAACAACACATATATAAGTAGATATATACTTGCACTACTTACATAGCATATGTATTGCACTGTCCACGTTTTGATTTTAGTGATTTTTCTACAGTAAAAATTAGAAAATCCTTCTTAGCATTTCCCATTTTAACTTTAGCTATTTTGAAGCCAATCCTGATGTAATTTCCTCCCTTACTCTCCTCTGCCTGATTTGCCCACCCTTCATTATAGAAGGTGCATTGTCTCGCATGAGACATATTGGCCAATCAGAGAGGAACATGGAGGGGAAAACAGGAGGGAAAGAGGCTTCAACCAATCAGGCTGCATTAATTAATTTTGAAGGGAAATAAGGAAGCAAAAAAGGACAACCCAGCACGCCCTGCAACTTCCTTTTTGTGTACCAAATTTTGCGTATACCAAATAAGAGTCAGGTAAAATGGGGAATGGTCATTTGCAAACCAACTGAAATGGGAAGCACCATCCACAACTATTATAACACAAATGCCCTATATTAATGCAAGGGTTCCCTGGAATGTGCAGAACGGTATAGAAAGTGCATTGTCTCAGCATGAGAAATATTGGCCAATCAGAGAGGAACAGAGGTGTGGGAGGGGAAAACAGGCGGGAAAGAGGCTTCAGCCAATTACGCTGCATTAGTTAATTCTGAGGGGAAAGTAGAGAAGCAAAAAAGTACAACCCAGCATGCCCTGCAACTTCCTTTTTGTGTACCAAATTTTGTGTGTACCAAATAAGAGTCGGGTAAACTGGGGAATGTCATTTATCAACAAGAAAAGTAATAGTGATTTTAACTTTTGGATTGCCTGGTTAGCATCCTTGTTACTTGTTTACCAGATGAAAAATTGATTTTCGATTTTATGCCCGACACTTATACAAAGGATAGCCATTCTTTTTAAATCGTGTCGGCTGTAAAAATCAGGGCTGTGGAGTTGGTACAAGAATCATCTGACTCCTTTAGTTTATGAAACCACTGACTCCAGGTACCCAAAATTGCTCCGACTCCTTGACTTCAACTCCACAGCTCTTGCTGGGCTAGGGAGTGGCTACAAAACCATCTGACGCCTCGGTTTATGAAATCTCTGACTTCACGAACCCAAAAATTGCTCTGACTCCACAGCACTGGTAAAAATATTATAATACACCTGAAGGAAGAGGCTTATGGAGGCTGGCCTATTTATTTCCTAACAATGCAAAATACCTGGCTGTCCTGCTCAGATCCCCTGCCTAATACCTTTAACCTTAGACCACGAACAAGCATGCAGATCGGGTGTTTTGAGTAAAATCTGACCGGGTTAGCTACATGCTTGTTTCAGGTGTGTGATTAACACTTCTGCAGCCACAAAGACCAGCAGGACTGCCAGGCAACTGGTATTGTTTAAAAGGAAATATGGCAGCCTCCATATCCCTCTTATCTGCTAACTGATCTGTGAAACCTAATCTGATTGCGGTGGCCTATAAAGAAACACCATGCTGTCTTTTTTTGAGTGGTACTTCTACTTCTTCTGAAGTGGAGTACTTTCTGTAAAGGTTAAAAGAGACCAAGATCCCCTCTCTTCAAAAGGCTATGCTCAGCAGGGCTGTGGATTCGGTACAAAAATAATTAGACTCCTCAGTTTTTGAAACCTTCAACTCCGACTCCAGGTACCCAAAATGGCTTCGACTCCTTAGTCTAATACTTACCAGGGCTGTTGATTTGGTACAAAAATCACCCGACTCCGACTCCTCAATTTGTGAAACATCCAACTGCATCTCCAGGTACCCAAAATTGCTCCGATTCCACGACTCTGACTCCACAGCCCTGATGCTTATTATAGTTTGCTTTTTAGTAAGTGGGGTTTTTAGTCTCTTTTAGCCTCTTCTACTTTCTTAGTGGTTCTTGGTCACAGTGAGTGTTCTGGGTATTCTGCAGGCTGCATTTATAAATATAAATAACTTCTAGTTGTGTTTTATTCATACTCTTTATTCGTTTTTTCCTATGATCCATTCTTTAGCAGTGGAACAGAAGGACAAGGCCAGATGTTAATACAGACTATTAAATTGGCCTTTTCCATTACCAACAATGTGATCAGGCTGAAGCCCTCCTCTGGTGGTATCTCTCCCCTGGAGCAGGCCCTCACACAGCACGGTATGTGGACACTATGCATATACCATTAATCATGAGGTGTAAGTGGCTGCTGTACATGTCTGATCCTTGTTTTCTCATTCTGTTCACCAGGAGCTCACGGGAACAATCTCATTGCTGTCTTGGCTAAATATATCTACTACAAATACGACCCATCACTGCCTCGGCTAGCCATCCAGCTGCTGAAACGACTGGCCAGTGTAAGAGAGCATTGTTAGACATGTTTAGACCGTGGTCAGTGTCTGAGAGACGGTGGTGAAGGTGTGAAGTAGGGTCTTGTATAAAGGTGCCCATACATCACAGATCTCTCTCTGATTGAATCTGAACCCCATATAACCCACGTTACCACAAGTGCTATACAACATGGCGCATGTGTGACATCATGTGATGCAGGCTTTTGCTTGTAATGGGGGTATAGGCGCTGTCGGCGAGGAGTGGGACTAGTGGGGGGCATTTTATATTTGAGGGGACAGTGGCCAGAGGTCCGTCACATACGTCCGTAGTCGCGATATTAAATGCTGTTACTGCCGTGCACCTGATTGAGCACTGTTGACTGACATTTTCCAGCATTTCTGATCGATGCATTTTTGACTGATTTTGGCCTGAAATCGATCAAATCCTCAATCAGCCGGACATGTTTCAGCACCAATTTTCATCTGATTCTATAGGATTATTGAATCGGATGGTATATTGGGCTGCAAACTCGCTAGATGTGTGGCCACCTTTAGTCTGTGGTGACCCAGAGAACTAATGTAGATTTATTTTTAATTATATTATGGATAAAATCTTGACAGATAAAGCCAGCAGGATTTGACCCTGTCCAGCAATCTGATGTGCAACTCTTCAATGCACTATTTTCACTTACTTCATGTGCAGAGCATGCCACAGGAAGTGTGCTGTCAGAAGCAGAATTACACAGGGAAGGGTAAAACAGTACTTGTATCCTTTAAAGCGGATCCGAGATGAAAAAGTAACTACTAACTGTTAAGGACACAGGAGACCCGGGTTTGAATCTCTGCTCTGCCTGTTCAGTAAGCCAGCACCTATTCAGTAGGAGATCTTGGGCACGTCTCCCTTACACTGCTACTGCCTATAGAGCGCGTCCTAGTGGCTGCAGCTCTGGCGCTTTGAGTCCGCCAGGAGAGAACTTCCCCTCTCCCCGCCGACTGTGGGCAAGGCTTTCCCCTCATGCTGCCACCCCTCCAGCCCCCAAAAAGCGGGCCCCAGGGGGGGGGGGCCGGGCACCCCCGCGGGCGCAGGCGCTGCAGGGCCTATTGCTACGCCCCTGCTAGTAACCTCCTCCTCCTCCTGCCCAGACTGAGCTCCCATAAGCCCTTGCTACATGGAGTGCCAAGGCACTTTGAGCTGTGAGCAAGGCTTGTTTAGTTTATAGGGAATTATTAAAACAAAACAAAAAAAAAGTATTTGGCTTGAGGAATGCCCTATGAACTATATGAAAGGAACACAATTATGCAATGAGTAAACGTTTATCTCGGTTCCACTTTAAAGTGACCATACATTGTTTGAACAGCTACCAGATCGACCATAAAGGTGGCAACACACCATACAATTTTTAAATATCTTCTCAATTCAAGAATTGCAATCAATTTTTCTGAGTGATTGTAACATTTAAAAAATCTGACCAATGTACCACACGTGTGGTCAGTTTTTACCAAATTATAAAAGAAATGATTGAAAACTAGAAAATTGCTTGGAAGTCTATATATATATAAGGAAATTGACAATTTATCACACACCATTCAATTTTCATAAAAATTGTTCAGAAAAATCCAGCACTCCTGATAGACTTTTATCGAATGAAAACGGGAAATCCAATCGGATTTCTTGCTCGAATAAAAAAGAAAAAAGCTTTGGTGTTTCTGGAAAATACAATCGTTTATGTCGAATTGCCGTAAAATCGATCATTTTATTGTATCGTGTATGGCCACCTTTAGATAGATCGCTATCTGATTTTAATCCGATCAGAGAGGGATCTATTGCCTCCCTATGCGTATCGAATAGATTTCGGCATGAAATCTATTAAAAATCGTCCTGCTGCCGTCCCTAAATGCCTGTGTGCAGTGATGAAGGCTCACCTGTCACATGCTGGTATAAATTCTGGCCTCCAGTGTCTGGCATCACCGTGAGCGCCTGTATCATGTGACAGTGGCGCTTGTAGGGAGCCTTCAACACTGCAAATTGAGGGGTGGGAGAATGACACACATACAGTGGTGTGAAAAACTATTTGCCCCCTTCCTGATTTCTTATTCTTTTGCATGTTTGTCACACTTACATGTTTCTGCTCATCAAAAAACGTTAACTATTAGTCAAAGATAACATAATTGAACACAAAATGCAGTTTTAAATGATGGTTTTTATTATTAAATGAGGAAAAAAACCTCAAAACCTACATGGCCTTGTGTGAAAAAGTGATTGCCCCCCTTGTTAAAAAATAACTTAACTGTGGTTTATCACACCTGAGTTCAATTTCTGTAGTCACCCCCAGGCCTGATTACTGCCACACCTGTTTCAATCAAGAAATCACTTAAAGGGGAACTGAAGTAAGAGGTATACGAAGGCTGCCATATTTATTTCCTTTTAAGCAATACCAGTTGCCTGGCAGCCCTGCTGGTCTATTTCTCTGCAGTAGTATCTGAATAACGCCAGAAACAAGCATGCAGCTAGTCTTGTCAGATCTGACTTTAAAGTCTGAAACACCTGATCTGCTGCATGCTTGTTCAGGGGCTGTGGCTAATAGTATTAGAGGCAGAGGATCAGCAGGGCTGCCAGGCAACTGGTATTGATTAAAAGAAAATAAATATGGCAGCCTCCGTATACCTCTCTCTTCAGTTCTCCTTTAATTAGGAGCTATCTGACACAGAGAAGTAGACCAAAAGCACCTCAAAAGCTAGACATCATGCCAAGATCCAAAGAAATTCAGGAACAAATGAGAACAAAAGTACTGTAATTGAGATCTATCAGTCTGGTAAAGGTTTTAAAGCCATTTCTAAAGCTTTGGGACTCCAGCGAACCACAGTGAGAGCCATTATCCACAAATGGCAAAAACATGGAACAGTGATAAACCTTCCCAGGAGTGACTGGCCGACCAAAATTACCCCAAGAGCGCAGAGAAAACTCATCTGAGAGGCCACAAAAGACCTCAGGACAACATCTAAAGAACTGCAGGCCTCACTTGCCTCAATTAAGGTCAGTGTTCAAAACTCCACCATAAGAAAGAGACTGGGCAAAAACGGCCTGCATGGCAGATATCCAAGGTGCAAACCACTTTTAAGCAAAAAGAACATTAAGGCTCGTCTCAATTTTGCTAAAAAACCATCTCAATGATTGCCAAGACTTGTGGGAAAATCCCTTGTGGACCGCCAAGACAAAAGTTGAACTTTTTGGAAGGTGCGTGTCCCGTTACATCTGGCGTAGAAGTAACACAGCATTTCAGCAAAAGAACATCATACCAACAGTAAAATATGGTGGTGGTAGTGTGATGGTCTGGGGTTGTTTTGCTGCTTCAGGACCTGGAAGGCTTGCTGTGATAGATGGAACCATGAATTCTACTGTCTACCAAAAAATCCTGAAGGAGAATGTCCAGCCATCTGTTCGTCAACTCAAGCTGAAGCGATCTTGGGTGCTGCAGCAGGACAATTATCCAAAAGACACCAGCAAATCCACCTCTGAATGGCTGAAGAAAAACAAAATGAAGACTTTGGAGTGGCCTAGTCAAAGCTCTGACCTGAATCCTATTGAGATGTTGTGGCATGACCTTAAAAAGGCAGTTCATGCTAGAAAACCCTCAAATAAAGCTGAATTACAACAATTCTGCAAAGATGAGTGGGCCAAAATTCCTCCAGAGCGCTGTAAAAGACTTGTTGCAAGTTATCGCAATCGCTTGATTGCAGTTATTGCTGCTAAGGGTGGCCCAACCAGTTATTAGGTTCAGGGGGCAATTTCTTTTTCACACAGGGCCATGTAGGTTTAGAGTTTTTTTTCTCACTAAATAATAAAAACCATCATTTAAAACTGCATTTTGTGTTCAATTATGTTATCTTTAACTAATGGTTAATGGTTTTTGATGAGCAGAAACATTTAAGTGTGACAAACATGCAAAAGAATAAGAAATCAGGAAGGGGGCAAATAGTTTTTCACACCACTGTATACACAGGAGGTACGCTGGCCGGGAGTCCATTGGTCATTGCGATACTGAACGCCATTACCGACGTGCACTGATCGAGCCCTTGTGACTGAGATTTTCCAGCATTCCCAATCCATCCTTTTGACCTGAAATCAATGGAAAAATTGATCAGGTGACCATGCTGTGGCACAGACTCTCCTCTGATGTGATAAAATTATCGGATCAGAAGTCCGTAACATTAACCTGCCTGGCGGTAAGATTATTTACGGATTTTAGGGTCGTTTCAGACCCTAAGATCAGGAAAAAATCATGCCACCAAAGCCAGCAGCAGCCCCTTCTTTCACACACTTCCCTGGGCTCCAGCGGCTGCAGTTTTCCCTCTGTCCTCCGGTTGGCGGCGATCTCATCAGAGTGATTCAGAGCCTCGGAGGACAGGAAGGAGAACGGCTACCGACGTCTGGATCCCCTGGGAAGTGAGTAAAAACACCAGCGCACAATACTCTGCATTGAGCTCCCGGTGGCTACCGCCAGGGAGGTTAAGCAATATATGGGCACCTTTATGCTATCATGTGACACCTGAGGAAGATGTGCTGATTGGCTTCTGAGAACTCAGCTGGTTCCTTGCCGAACTCTGCTGAGATGTGACTGCATGCTTCATGTTGTGTGATCTATAGGCAAGCAAGTGGTGGAAGACGTTGGGTACTAACTCTGTAATAGACAAGTCTTTTATGAATTGGGTGGGGCACTTGGATTAATTGTATAAATCTAGTGGGAACTGCATGCTAACTGTAGTTTGGAGAGTGCTGCACATAGAGCACTGTCTGTGTTTTGTGGATGGGGTCATCATTGGTCACTAAGAATTGAGCTGGTTGCGGTTATGAATGTGGTTAAAAAAGGAACTCCAGTGAAAATAATGTAATAAAAAAGTGCTTCATTTTTACAATAATTATGTATAAATGATTTAGTCAGTGTTTGCCCATTGTAAAATATTTCCTCTCCCCGATTTACATTCTGACATTTATCACATGATGACATTTTTACTGATGGCAGGTGATGAAGCTGCTGCTTGCTGTTTTGGCAGTTGAAAACAGCTGTAAACAGCTATTTCCCACAATGCAACAAGGCTCACAGACAGAAAACTGCCACCAGTACTATGGTCCTCAGAGTTTCTTGTGGGAAGGGTTTCACCACCATATCAGCCATACAGAGCCCCCTGATGATCCGTTTGTGAAAAGGAATAGATTTCTCATGTAAAAGAGGGTATCCGCTACTGATTGGGATGAAGTTCATTTCTTGGTCACGGTTTCTCTTTAAGTCTACACACTGTCAGTTCATGGGTGTGACTATGCATCAACCACTTGCAAACCTAACCTGTGGGTCTGTTAAACACAGGTGGCTCCCATGTCCGTGTACGCCTGCCTAGGAAGCGACGCAGCCGCTATCCGAGATGCGTTCTTGATCCGCTTGCAGCGCAGCATAGAAGACATGCAGATCAAGGTGATGATTCTGCAGTTTCTCACGGTGGCGGTGGAGACTCAGCCTGGCCTCATTGAGCTCTTCCTAAACCTGGAGGTGAAGAATACAAGTGATGGAACGAAGGTGAGTGAAAGTGACCCTGTGTACCAATCCTGCATAGCTGTGTAAACCGTATACCGTATTTTTCGGACCATAAGACGCTCTGGACCATAAGATGAACCTAGGTTTAGAGGACAAAAACCAGGGGGAAAAAAAAAAACTAAACCTGGTGTGTCCATGGTTCAGGGGCATCTTGTGGATCTTCTCCCCTCCTCAATTAATATGTCACCCTTGTACCTCTTGTGTCCCCTTTATGATCTCCACTTCCCTGTGTCCTCTTAAATGATCCCCTATTCTCTTTGGTGCCCCCCGTGTTCTCTAAAGTCCCCCCTGGGTGTTCTAAAGTGTCCCTGTGTGCTCTTAGGTGCCCCTGTCATTTAAAGTATCCCCCTGTGTGCTGTTAGATGCTCCTGTGTCATTTAAAAAGCCCACTGTGTGCTCTTAGGTGCCCTTGTGTCATTTAAAGTGCCCCATGTGCTGTTAGGTGCCCCTGTGCCATTTAAAGTACCCCATGTGCTGTTAGGTGCCCCTGTGCCATTTAAAGTACCCCGTGTGCTGTTAGGTGCCCCTGTGCCATTTAAAGTGCCCCCTGTGTGCAATTAGGTGACCCCTGATTTTTTTAGATGCCCCCTGTACTGGTCTGTCCATCCCCCTCTTACTCCTGTCTTCTTTCCCCATCTCTCTAAATGCATCCACGGGGAGTGTGCAGGATCGTAATGCCCCCCCCCCCCCCTCGTGTCCCCACAACTTCCCTGCCCTTCTGGGCCTGTCTGCCCCGCCTCCTCTATGTCCATCTCTGTACCTGGGAAGTGTGCAGGAACGTAATGTACCCCTTCGTGTCCCCGCAGCTGTTCGTCCTTATAAGCCTGTCTGCCCCGTCCTCTGCTATGTCCATCTCTGTAGCTGGGAAGTGGGCAGGATCGTAATGTACCCCCTTCGTGTCCCCGCGGCTGTCCGTCCTTACAAGCTCCTCTGCCCCGTCCTCTTCTTTGCCCGTGGGGAGAGTAGTCTGTGGCTTACCGATGCACGCCACTACAGTGCAGATATATCGAGCGGTAATCCTTCTGGGAAGCCGCTGCGGGGTCCGTGCACGTTACCGAATGTCTATCTCCCTTCACTTCCGCATTGATGACGTAAGCGGAAATGAAGAGAGATAAACATTCGGCAACGTGCACGGATCCCGCAGCAGCTTCCCAGAAGGATTACCGCTCGATATCTGTGCACTGTAGTGGCGTGCATCGGTAAGCCACAGACTACTCTCCCCACGGGCAAAGAAGAGGACGGGGCAGAGGAGGCGGGGCAGAGGAGCTTGTAAGGACGGACAGCCGCGGGGACACGAAGGGGGTACATTACGATCCTGCACACTAACCAGCTACAGAGATGGACATAGCAGAGGACGGGGCAGACAGGCTTATAAGGTCGAACAGCTGCTGGGACATGAAGGGGGGTACATTACGTTCCTGCACACTTCCCAAGTACAGAGACGGACATAGAGGAGGCGGGGCAGAGGAGGCGGGGCAGTTCCGGGGACATGAAGGGGTGGGCATAACAATCCTTCACACTCCCCACGGACACCTTACAGAGACGGGGAAATAACAGGACAGCTGCAGGGACACGGGCCACATTACTGCTGCAAGTCCTAGAGGGGGACACCGGGCGCCAGGCTGCATTCGGACCATAAGACGCAGGCACTTTTTACCCCCATGTTTGGGGGAGAAAAAGTGCGTCTTATGGTCCGAAAAATACGGTACATGCTGCAATCTTATGATTTCTTCCTGTCTGCTTTCAGAGATCTTTTTCTTTGCTCTGAATTGGCCTTGTCATCTTATGTACAGTATATGGAGTGAGGCACATGTCTAAATCATGAATTGTGCCCACCCCCTCCTTGCTCTTTAACCGTTCCCATTGGCCAGCTGTCGCCACGTAATATTGGGAGCAGGATAAATGTGCACGTCTTCAGTTATTCTGTAGGCACATTACTCAAAGTTCTTAAAGAGTAACTGTCAGGCTGCAGAAGCTAATTTAAACCTCTAGTCTCCTGTGTTAAACAGTTTAGAAGGAAGCCAAAAAGACATTACTGAAGATAAAGATCGCTCTTACCTTTGATGTATGCTTATCAGCAATGCTTAGACCTAAGCAAGCCGCAAGCCGCATAACATACTGCAAAGCATTCTGGGGCCCTCCCCTCGGCTGCTAAGGAGAAGACGGGATCAAGTTTCAGCAGCTTCTAAAACTCAGTCCAGCCACAGCACAGATAAATCTCGGGGCAGCGTACACTGCAGGAGTCAGCTATTGTTCCTAGCCACATGGCTCATTAATATTCACTGCAAACTAGTGTTATTCAGTATGAGCTGTTCTGTGATCACAAGCAGGCAGGACATGACGACACATTTGGCTTCACAAACATGGAACCTGCCATGAGCTGTCAGGAGCATCATTCTCTGCATATACTATATACAAATTCTGTGAAATCCAAACGTGGACAGTGAAATGCATATGTAATGTAAGTACAGCCAATCTTTAGCTACTGATATATGTGTTTATTTTCTCTGAGACCCTATACCTAACAGCTCCTCTTTAAAGAGGAGCTGTCAGCCATACTATCTCAGAAAAAAAAAACCACATATATAAGTAGATAAATACTTGCTCTATTTACATAACATATGTATTGCACTGTCCACGTTTTGATTTTAGTGATTTTTCCACAGTTAAAAAAGAGAAAATCCTTCTTAGCATTTCCCATTTTAACTGTGGCTATTTTTAAGCCAATCCTGATGTCATTTCTTCCCTTAATCTCCCCTGCCTGATTTGCCCGCCCTTCATTATAGAAAGTGCATTGTCTCGCATGAGACATATTGGCCAATCCGAGAGCAACAGAGGAACAGGAAGGGGAAACCAGGAGGGAAAGAGGCTTCAACCAATCAGGCTGCATTAGTTAATTTTGAAGGGAAATAAGGAAGCAAAAAAAGGACAACCCAGCACGCCTTGCAACTTCCTTTTTGTGTACCAAATTTTGCGTATACCAAATAAGAGTCAGGTAAACTGCGGAATGATCATTTGCAAAACAACTGAAATGGGAAGCACCATCCACAACTATTATAACACAAATGCCCTATATTAATGCAAGGGTTCCGTGAAATATGCAGAACGGTATAAATAATCCATGTAACAAACAAAAAAGCTATAACCTCAAAAACACCACATCAGACCAGTATTATAATTGAAAGCAAAATTATTAAAACCTTAAAAACACGTTAAAATGGTAGGGAAACAATAAATCTCAAATATCGGAGTGACCGGAGGAATTGTAAAGTGCTATATATATACTGACAGACCAAACACTGGTCTGAACCAAAGTGCAGAGTGACCTTCTAATAATAAATATACAAATGCAAATTCATGAACATAACCAAGACATGTTGCAGGGCATATAATAAATTGCATGTAAACCAGTGAAAACTGAGATAACCAGAGGCCAGGTGAGGCCAAGTCATGCTAAATGCTGAAAAAAAGAGACCAATCCAAAGATAATCCAGAGAAGAAAACATACTGAAAGTGTTCAGGAACAGAAAAATAGTGCCCTGTGATAAAGTATAGAAAGTAAAGTACCAAACATGTGAAAGATATCACAAAGAAAGTGATGTGCTGGAAGCCTACCGGGTAAAGATAACTCCACCGGTCCCCACCACCGCTGGGGACTGATCATTTATCAGCAAGAAAAGTAATAGTGATTTTAACTTTAGTATTGCCTGGTTAGCAACAGTTCTTTATTTTTATCTGGTAAACAAATAATAAGGATGCTAGTAGACAAGTGGTAACAGGCAGCACCCAACCATCCAGATGCGATGTGCTTTTGGTTGTTGTCCTTCTGTCTCCAGGAACAGCAGGTAGAAACTCCAAGAGAAGAGACTCAGCACCGTCTTCAAGTGTATTTCAAGCTCTTTATTTGTTTAAAGCATCAAAAAGACAAGCCCTCTGAATACATACAAGTTCAATAGGCTTTAAATAGTGCTTGCTCCACTAGGGAGCCAATCATAATGGTCTGGACGCCCTGTCGTCAACCAATCAGGCTAAGTTCCTACATGTAAACCCTCCCATCTAGCGGAGGACCTGATGGGGAACTGCATCTATTTTTATGCTCCAGTCATTTTAAAATGGCTGCTGGAGTGCCGACCAATAAGGGCAGAGCATGTCCTGAATGAAAAAACGTCATATAACCGCCGCACACGGAAATCCGCATGCAGGTAATACAATGCGTATGCGTAAAAATGTACGTGTAAAACACCCTGTAGCGTAAATTTTCTAAGACATAGACGATCCAATCGCCTATACCAGTCACGCATAAAATTCGCCTTTTCAAGCAAGATAGTGTACATGCTCGTAACCCTTAATGGGTTAAATATAGACAGTGCAGAATAAGAAAAATAATTTAAGAAAGAAAGAGGAAAAAAATGTCAAAACACTTCAGCTCGGTGTCTGGCGGCCGCCCAAAGCAGCGGCCAGACACCGAACGTCAAAAACAAAAATAACAAAATCATAACATCTCGCCCACCCAGACTAGTGTCCGCCAAATCGCGGCGGCCAGTCAGGGCTGGAGAGAACATCAAAATACCAATTCTATCCCGACTGGCATCCACAAACATATGGCGGCCATTCAGGAGAGAAGCAGATAAACAACAAAGAGCATACAAAATATTTAAAGACCTGCCCAGACTGGCGGATGCATAATAAAGTTGCTAACCAAGCAATCCAAAAGTTAAAATCACTATTACTTTTCTTGTTGATAAATGACCATTCCCCAGTTTACTCGACTCTTATTTGGTACACACAAAATGTGGTACACAAAAAGAAAGTTACAGGGCATGTTGTGTTGTCCTTTTTTGCTTCTCTACTTCCCCTCAGAGTTAACTAAGGCCCCGTTCACACTTGCGTTTTTGCAAAAAACGGAACGGATGTTCGGATCCGTTCCGTGCGCATGAGGACCGGATGCGTACGGTTGCACTCCTGATCCGTTCCGGATCCGTTCCGTTTGCATCAGTTTTTTCGTCAGTTAGTGATCCGGTTGATATCCGGATCCGTTTTTAAAGAGATAACAGACTATATAAATTCTTGGGGTATGGGAGGTCTGCAGAAGCCCTGGGGTCATTGTTGGAGACAGCCTGGCATGTGGAGACCATCCTTGGATATAGAGACTGCAGTTTGGACCATGGATCCAGTGTTTTTGTACTGATTTTACCTGGGAATTGTCTCCTTTTTGATTTTTACCTATTACTATATGGGAAGAAGGCTTGCTCCTCGCAGGAGATGGTGGGTGCACCAGGCAGGTAGCTGCTGCACCTGTAGAATCAGGTCCTCAGGTGTGTAGGGCCTCACCTCTTCGTCCGACATGCTGCCAAATATCTCCAGCCACAAGTCACTGCTGCTCCACTCCTCAAACGCTGGGCCCATGTACCATCCAACATGGCCGCTATGACCATAGAAAACACATAGGAAGTGGGTAGATTGTCCAGATTTGCTAGCCAGTGTGTTGCCTCCTTTCCGTTTCTCATTGGTTTCAGCTGTGCGGATGGTGCAGTCAGGATCCGGTCCGGGTGCTGTGGCCGGATCCGACGTACGTGAAAAATAGAGCAAGTTGGAAAAGTGTCTGGAGTCCGTATCCGGTCCGGATCCGGTCCGCGTGGAACGGACGAGTATGTAAGCATCCATAGACTATCATTGGATTGCCAAACGTCCGTTCCGTTTGTACAGCATACGTTCCGGATCCGGTCCGGAAAATCCTGACTGCTAACGCAAATGTGAACCCTGCCTAATGCAGCCTCCTTCCCTCCTGTTTTCCCCTCCTACACCTCTGTTTATCTCTCATTGCGAATATTTCTCATGCTGAGACAATACACTTTCTATAGTGAAGGACGGGCAAATCAGGTAGAGGAGACTAAGGGAGGAAATGACATCAGGATTGGCTTCAAAAAAGTCATACTTAAAATGGGAAATGCTAAGAAGGATTTTCTCTTTTTATTTTACTTGTAGAAAAATCACTAAAATCAAAACGTGGACGGTGCAATACATATGTTATGTAAGTAGAGCAAGTATTTATCTACTTATATACAGGTATGTTTTTTTTTCTGAGATAGTATGGCTGACAGATCCTCTATAACTGGTGCTCTCCTGACCCACACTGCTTCCCAGAACTGACGCCAACTAAGCACATTGTTGATATGGCAAAGTAGGCCCAAGCCTCTCATCTGTTACCTTATTTAAAAAAATTGACATTTTTAAGTTTTATGCCTGATAAAAACACAGGAGGAGATTTTCATAAAATACTGAATACAAATGTATGGTAACTTTTGTACTTTAGACCTTAGATGGCCACTAACAGGCAATGCATTTTCTGTAGACGTCTGAATAGTTTTTCGAAACGGCAACCTGTATCTTTATCGCTGTGTCTGTTCTTGTCCCACATACAGGAGTACAGCTTGGGGCAGTGGAGCTGTCTGCAGGTTGTTCTGAACTTGATTGATTTGCAACAAGTGAATGAGTTTTGGAGCACCCCTCAGCTGCACCGTTCCGCTATTGCTTTCCTGCACGCCCTATGGCAAGACCGCCGTGACAGCGCCATGACCGTGCTGAGGATAAAGTGAGCTATACATTTATAGAGAAGTCCAGTGCTTTACAGTCCTTGAATTGCGTTTCTCACCAATCCTCATGTCTCTGCAGGCCCCATTTCTGGGACAATCTGACTTTCCCGCTGTTTGGAACCCTTGTTCCCCCCTCAGAATCTTCTGATGTAAGTTGAATCAGAACCAGCTGAATTAGATGCCTAGTTGTTTCTGTGCTTTACTGTATTTCTAATTTCTGCAATCCCTCTGCAGCTGAGTGTGTTGGAGACCTGTGCCTTTATCATGAGAATCCTCTGCCTGGAGCTGTACTATGTAGTCAGGTATGTCTGAGTGATATTGGCCAAGGACGCCTGTACTGGAAAAAATATAACATGAATATTTACAAGTTATCCAGTGGTAGTGCCGTAGCAGAATTTAAAGGGGTACCGGACTCTTGCACAGCCAGGGTCGGCGCTGCCATTGAGGCAAAGGGGGCAATTGCCCCAGGGCCCCGACCTCTGCAGGGGCCCCTGCACTGCCAGACCCTGGCAACTGTACTTTCCCCGCTGCTCCACGAGGCCCCCCTCCTTCTTAATGTCCGGCTGCCAACAGATAGATGCTATGCTGCGTTGCGCTCCCCTCCTGACCTCTCTCCCTCCCTCCCTCCTATGAATCATTCAAGCAGTGGCAGTCACTCACTCTCTGTCCTGTTGGCAGCGCTGGGGTCTATAGTGACGGCATTCTCCTGTATCTTTATCTTTAAGGGCCCCTCTTGATGACATCATCATGTGAAGACCTTACTACACAGGAGAATGCTGGCACTGTAGACCCCAGCACTAGCAACCGGACAGATAGTGAGTGACTGTCGCTGCTTGAATGATTCATAGGATGGAGGGAGAGAGAGAGGACAGGAGAGGAAAACTGCATGGGTAGGAATGAGCAGGGCAGGGAACATGGGAAGCAGTTGGGCATATCAGATCACACATCATAAAAGAGAGAGAGAAAAGTTTCTCTGTGTGTGTGTGTGTGTGTGTGTGTGTGTGTGTGTGTGTGTGTGTGTGTGTGTGTGTGTGTGTGTCTGTGTGCGTGTCTGTGTGCACGTCTGTGTGCACGTCTGTGTTCAACTGTGTGCTGTGGGGTAGTATTTATCTGTGTTGGGAGGGGGACTATTGGGGGAGAGGGGGCCCCCTGCTTAAGCTTGCCCCTGTGCACAGCACACAATGAAAGGTGTTAATTCCACATAGAGTTCATGTGGAAATTCACTGGTCTGTGTTTGTTTAGCTAAATCAAAGTGTCTAATTAGTTCTTCTCAGTAGCTGTGAATAGACTGCAGGAGCTTTGCCAAGACAGCTCTCCCAATACAGTAAGCCCTGAGGCGTAACCCTTTTTCAGTGCTCTCTGCAAAGTAAAACTAAGTTAAAACTTCCAATTTCCATAAGTTGAAATGAAGATTTTTTTTTCCCATAAAGGTTATTATGCTGTGGCTAATCTTTTAGAGCAGAGATGAAATTCCGAGTTTAGTTCCATTTAAAATTCTGTCGAGGCACTCCTGCAATGTAGCCAACAGAAAAACACACAGTAGCTGGTATTTCATAAACTGTACAAGGCCCCTCTGCCAGCCAGCTGATAGGATATGGCAAGCCAGCATAGCACCAATGAGTCATAACTCTTTTCTCTTCCTGTAATAAACCTACACTAACAGCACTGGGCAGTTGTGTGCAGCTTTATTGGCTCACACTGTAGCCCTGTTCTTCACAGACTCTTAATAGCAAGCTGTCAACTACAACAAAACATTTGATAAAGTGCTTTTCTCCTGTATGACCCAAATCCCAAAAGTTTGCCCCAGATCAGTATTCAGTGATGTGTTTCAAGGGGGTTATGTAATCATAACTGCCAGACTAAACAGATGGTGTCAAGGTCCTGTTGATCTGGTGCGGGCACCTTTAAGGCATGGAATCTAAGTAGGTACAGGTCTTCATCAGTGCACACCACAAGGAATCACCAATAATGAGCAACAAGCTACTTTGCTGCCTGGTTCCCCCTAGGTCACGACCCCCAGAACTTCCCCACCAGTGAGGAGAAGAACAGGAGTAGTGAGAACACAGTTTAGTGAATCAGGGCCATGGAGTCTCAAGTCCTGGGGGCGGTTATATTGCTCTAACAATCTATAGGCAGCCACGAGATCTCAGTACAGTGCACTGATATAGATTGTGACAGATCATAAAAGTAAATCTATTAACCCTTTCAGCCTTTTTTATGTAAAATAGCGCAGATCTAAACTCGCTTTGGTATTTCCTGGTCTCGATGATAAACTTTTGAAGGGGGTGTGGTAATAAGGGGAAAATTGATTGATATTTTCTGGGAGTGTCCTCGGATAAAAGTATTTTGGGAGAGTGTTCTTTTGTACATTAACAGTATGGTTGTTAATAAGTTGGGAATGATCCATTGGAAGTGCATCTGCATAATTCCCCTATGTCTATTTGCAACGCACTTGGTCACAACTTGGACCACGGGTAACGGAGTTTAGCGCCTCTGTGTCACACAGGGGCGCTAAACTCCGTTACCCGTGGTCCCAGTTGTGATACTCCTATACTATAGCCTGATGAAGTGGGATGTGCCCACGAAACGCGTTGCACTTTTTTGGAGTATGTGAATAAAACTTTATTGTTGAAAAAAATCAACTTTACCTTGTGTTGGTATCGGGGAGGTAAGTCCACCACTAACCTCCCTCGCTTTTAACCTTTTAAACAAATATTTTACTCTACTGGCACCTCTGTATCACTGCGTATAAAAAAAAAAATAGTTCAGGTAAGAACTTGTGATAGTGCAGGTATTCTACTGGAACAGAGGGGATGGTTTGACTGTGAAGATTCACTTGAACTGAACTATTGATGGATTTTCATTTTACGTGTGCATAAAATCCGTCTGGTTTCCTCTATGCTGTTATACCACATGGCAGTGTACTTAAAACTGATCCTGTAACTGTGGATCTCATTGTAGCTTTATCCGTCTCCTCTTCTCTGCACAGGGGATCATTAGACAGCTCTCTGAAGGGAATTCTGGAGAAATTCTCCAAGAAAGATCGCTTCACTTACTGGTCGAGTTACATGCTTTCTCTGGTGCGTCGCATAGCGGAGATGGAAGGCAACTGCAGCTCTCTGATTGAATACCAGACACTGCTGTCAGCCTGGCGCATCCTTCTCATAGTTTCCACACACTATGTAAGTATGCTACACTCCGCTGTTTATTATACCCGGTATGACTCGTACTTACACTGCGTAATAAAATGCAGGGAGCTGTTACACACCAAGGCTTGTGTAGTCTCGAATGGCATTTATATTCTTGGCTTTCCGAACATTTGACTAACTTTACATTTGCAGACCTAAAATGTCCAAGTGCCCTTTTTGCGGTTTCCAGAATGCTATCCTCATGGCCTGAGTGCCTGGATTCCAAAACCCTTTAGATCAGCTCATGTAAAGCGAACCCGAGGTCAACCTTGGTTCAAAATTCAGATACCGTATATACTTGCGTATACAGTGGTGTGAAAAACTATTTGCCCCCTTCCTGATTTCTTATTCTTTTGCATGTTTGTCACACTTAAATGTTTCTGCTCATCAAAAACCGTTAACTATTAGTCAAAGATAACATAATTGAACACAAAATGCAGTTTTAAATGATGGTTTTTAATATTTAGTGAGAAAGAACTCCAAATCTCCATGGCCCTGTGTGAAAAAGTGATTGCCCCCCCTTGTTAAAAAATAACTTAACTGTGGTTTATCACACCTGAGTAATCAGGCCCCCCGGGCCTGATTACTGCCACACCTGTTTCAATCAAGAAATCACTTAAATAGGAGCTATCTGACACAGAGAAGTACACCAAAAGCACCTCAAAAGCTAGACATCATGCCAAGATCCAAAGAAATTCAGGAACAAATCAGAACAAAAGTACTGTAATTGAGGTCTATCAGTCTGGTAAAGGTTATAAAGCCATTTCTAAAGCTTTGGGACTCCAGCGAACCACAGTGAGAGCCATTATCCACAAATGGCAAAAACATGAAACAGTGATGAACCTTCCCAGGAGTGGCCGGCCGACCAAAATTACCCCAAGAGCGCAGAGAAAACTCATCCGAGAGGCCACAAAAGACCCCAGGACAACATCTAAAGAACTGCAGGCCTCACTTGCCTCAATTAAGGTCAGTGTTCACGATTCTACCATAAGAAAGAGACTGGGCAAAAATGGCCTGCATGGCAGATATCCAAGACGCAAACCACTTTTAAGCAAAAAGAACATTAAGGCTCGTCTCAATTTTGCTAAAAAAACATCTCAATGATTGCCAAGACTTTTGGGAAAATACCTTGTGGACCGACGAGACAAAAGTTGAACTTTTTGGAAGGTGCGTGTCCCGTTACATTTGGCATAGAAGTAACACAGCATTTCAGCAAAAGAACATCATACCAACAGTAAAATATGGTGGTGGTAGTGTGATGGTCTGTGGTTGTTTTGCTGCTTCAGGATCTGGAAGGCTTGCTGTGATAGATGGAACCATAAATTCTACTGTCTACCAAAAAATCCTGAAGGAGAATGTCCGGCCATCTGTTTGTCAACTCAAGCTGAAGCGATCTTTGGTACTGCAGCAGGACAATGACCAAAAACACACCAGCAAATCCACCTCTGAATGGCTGAAGAAAAACAAAATGAAGACTTTGGAGTGGCCTAGTCAAAGTCCTGACCTGAATCCTATTGAGATGTTGTGGCATGACCTTAAAAAGGCGGTTCATGCTAGAAAACCCTCAAATAAATCTGAATTACAACAATTCTGCAAAGATGAGTGGGCCAAAATTCCTCCAGAGCGCTGGAAAAGACTCGTTGCAAGTTATCGCAATCGCTTGATTGCAGTTATTGCTGCTAAGGGTGGCCCAACCAGTTATTAGGTTCAGGGGGCAATTTCTTTTTCACACAGGGCCATGTAGGTTTTGAGTTTTTTTTCTCACTAAATAATAAAAAACATCATTTAAAACTGCATTTTGTGTTCAATTATGTTATCTTTGACTAGTAGTTAAAGGTTTTTGATGAGCAGAAACATTTAAGTGTGACAAACATGCAAAAGAATAAGAAATCAGGAAGGGGAAAATAGTTTTTCACACCACTGTAAGCCTAATTTTTCATTGGGAAAAATGTGCTGAAAAGTTACCCCCTCAGCTCGTCAGTGGAGCAGAATGGATGGTGGAGCAGGATTTTATTACTGGCAGAGGAGTGTAAGGATTGTGCACTAGTGATCCTGCTCTTATTAGCTGGTTCCCTGCTGTGTGTGGGCCCCCCATCCCCTGCAACATGGTGTGCAAAGTCTACCTGTGTCCCCAGGCTTGTGGAGCAGAGCGTGCAAGCAACGTGTCAGTGGTGCAATGATCGGGAATGCTTCCTGTGTGGCAATCGCTGTGTCTCACCTCTAGGACACCATCTAGTGGCGTCATGAGACAGAGCTGTATCATCATTGGGGCACATCTGGCTATGAGGAGTGGGGCTGATTTGTACTGGCGGCACATCTGGCTACTGGGGAGGGGGCTTATACGCGAGTCAATCACCTTTTCCTGGATTCTGAGGGAAAAGTGGGTACCTCGGCTATATGCGAGTATATACGGTACTTACCTAAGGAGAGGGAAGCATCTGGATCTTGAAGAGGCTTCCCATGTCCTCGCGGGACGCGCTCCTCTTCATGCACGAGCTCAGCCACGCCTGTACAGGACCAGCAATGCTTGCACAGGCACAGTGAGTATGTGCTTTTGCATGAAAGGGAGTGTGGCCCGGATCTGAAATCTGACAAGCTCTCGTTGGATTTCTTTTGGGGGTCCGCGATCGACAATGTTAGTCCAGAGGATGGCGTGGGAAGCCTCTACAGAATCCTGAGGCTTCCTTCTTCTTGGGCACTTATCAGTATTTGTTTTTTGACCCAAGGTTCGCCTTAGGTTCACTTTAAAGGAATACTGTAGGGAGGTCGGGGTAAAATGAGTTGAACTTACCCGGGGCTTTTAATGGTCCCCCGCAGGCATCCTGTGTCCACACAGCCGCTCAACCAATGCTCTGGCCCCGCCTCCGGTTCACTTCTGGAATTTCAGACTTTGAAGTCTGAAAACCACTGCACCTGCGTTGCCGTGTCCTCGCTCCCGCTGATGTCACCAGGAGCGTACTGCGCAGGCACAGACCGTACTGGGCCTGCGCAGTACGCTCCTGGTGACATCAGCGGGAGCGAGGACACGGCAACGCAGGCGCAGTGGTTTTCAGACTTTAACCACTTCACAACGGAGGGGTTTTACCCCTGAAACACCAGCGCGATTTTTACCTTTCAACGCTGCTTCCATTCTTTTTTTTTTCTGTAATATGATTGGTTATTGGGGACTGGGGTCCCCATAACCAATCATTGCACTGCAGAGCGGGGGTGTGTGTGCGCGCACGCGGGTCGCGCGATGGCGCTGCACGTTTGTTTACTTTTCATTGTTATGAATGAAGACTGCTTCTGTTTTAGCAGTCTTCATTCTATTCGCAATCGGCGAGTCTAATTGGATTTAGGAACGCTTGTTCCTAACATCCAATTAGTCACCTGCTGTGCTGGCTGGCTGGAGTGTGCGCGCGAGTTCCTTGCCCACTCCCAGCCAGTAAACAAACAAGTGCGCCTTTCTCCGTCCCTGGGGGTGAAGCAGTGCGCAGAGGGACGGAGAAATTTAGCACTGGGGGGGATGAAGTGGTTAAAGTCTGAAATTCCAGAAGTGAACCAGAGGCGGGGCCGGAGTATCGGTGAGTGGCTGTGTGGGCACAGGATGTCTGCGGAGGACCATTACAAGCCCCGGGTATGTTCAACTCATTTCCCCCCGACCCCCTACAGCAGGGGTCTCAAACTCACGGCCCGCGGGCCATTTGCGGCCCTCGATACAATATTTTGTGGCCCTCGCCGGCAAAAGCTTCCTTATAGTTCGCTTCAGTGCTCCCAAGTAATCCGCCGCATCCCCGCCGCTAAACGAGGGCTGCAGAGCCCCCAAATCACCTGGGGGGCAATCCGCCGGCATTTCCTGGAAGGGGCAGAGCTTTCAGCTTCAGCTCTGCCCCTCCTGACGTCAATCGCCGCCTCTCCCCGCCCCTCTCTGTGAAGGAAGAGTGAGAGGGGCGGGCAGAGGCAGCGATGCGGTGTGATTGTGAATTTCCTTATGCGGCCCAGCCTCATCCTGACTTTGCCTCCTGCGGCCCCCCAGGTAAATTTAGTTTGAGACCCCTGCCCTACAGTATTCCTTTAAGCCTCGTACATGCATACAAAGGCTGTTACCAGGTAGGGATTGGAATGGGTTTGCACAGGTGGCAGTTCAAGACTGAGTCTATACAGAGGCATAGCCTGCTTTCAGTTGCAATAGAGTGGGACACAACAGGTCAGACTGAGTCTATACAAAGGGGTAGCCTGCTTTCTGTTGCAATAGAGTGGGACACAACAGGTCAGACTGAGTCTGTACAAACGGGTAGCCTGCTTTCTGTTGCAATACAGTGGGACACGACAGGGCAGGCTGAGTCTATACAGAGCTTCTGTTTGTTGCAATAGATTGGTACGTGACAGGGCAGGAGTCTATACTTGTTCCGCAATACACAGCAATTGATTTACAGCCAGTGGTGTGCCATCTCGTTATTTGAAAAGTGGACATTTCCAGGGCAGTATGAGCAGTCTGGCCGAGACTTGGCATACACCTGAGGTGCTGTTCTCCAGGCCTCACATAGTAGAGTCTATACAGGGGGGTAGCCAGCTTTCTGTTGCAATAAAGTGGGACAAGACAGGGCAGGCTGAGTCTATACAGAGGGGTAGCCTGCATTCTGTTGCAATAGAGTGGGACATTACAGAGCAGGCTGAGTAATAAAAGAACAATGCCTTAGGCCAAGATGATCCATCAGGCAGATTGAGTGCTGATACATTGAAGTGCGTAATTATCACAGTTACATATAATAGGTTACTGGATTTCAGCGTAGCCATACTGAAAGCTCTCACTTCTTTCAGACTTGAGATATATTTAAGGCCATAGTTTTTTGTTATACTTATTGTGTGGAATATATCGTAATTTGCAGTGTACCATGTTTTGTGCATTGCTGATAAACCATTTTCATGCTTGGCTAGATTTTCAATTCTGTCTTCGTGTGTCCATGTTAAATGCTGCTTTCCCAAATGTACTGCGCCATACTATATGAAATGTTATAGTCCTTTACACGACATGAGTGTCGTGGGCTAAAGCACCTGGTCTACAGGGTTGCCAACCGTCCGTGAAAGTACAGGCAGTCCGTGCAAGACAGGAAATTTCCCCTGTCCGTAGTTGCCCATACTTCAGGAAATACGTCCGTCTAAAATATAACTAAAGGGCCGCGATCTTGTGTGCGCATGTGCGCACTGCGGCTACAGGCAACCTGCTCCTGAGTGGCAAGTCTGTAAGAAGCCTCAGGCTTCTATTTCCTCCTTCCCTCCCGCCCTCCAATCAATAGCCCTGCTTCTCATGCTGGTGCCTCTTTCCAGCCAATGAGAGACAGGCAGCCAGCAAGCCCGCCCCTTACAACCCCGTCCAGGAAACATCATTCAGCTCAGCAGCAGCTGTAATGGGGAGAGAAAAAGAGCAGCGTGCTCTGTTCATCTTCAAATTCAGCCCTGTCTTCTAAGCGCCTCTCCCCAGAGCAGCTGTGCATCCAGCTCTCAGCACAGGAGTTCTGTGGTGTCAGCAGTGGTGACTGTGGCTTGCAGAAGCTTTTTCGGCGGTCTTATTTTGATTCACTTTTTACTCTCTCTGGATTATTTGCTGTACCTCAGGATTCTCCACTTTGTCAGCACCTTTCCTCTTTATTCATATCTACCTCGGGCACTTAGCACTTTTATTGATGTTAGCACATTACTTGGTTAATTGCACCCTTTGGTATCCACACTGTATGGTTTACCTGCACATTTGTGTAATATATACCTTGCTACTTCTACATGGGTTTGAGCTACTGTTTATGATATGCCCAGGATTGCTTGGCAATTCCTTTAATTCGCACTGTCATTTGTATACTTTAACTAGCATCATGATTATTGTGCGCTGTACTCCTATTTTAAATCTCATCCACATTATTACTTATTTATATAGCACTGACATCTTCTGCAGCACTTTACAGAGTACATAGTCATGTCACTAACTGTCCTCAGAGGAGCTCACAATCTAATCCTGCCATGGTCATAGTCTAATGTCCCTCCATATTATTATTGTGTTTATATCGCACTGACCTCTTCTGCAGCCCTTTACAGAGTACATAGTCATGTCACTGACTGTCCTCAGAGGAGCTCACAATCTAATCCTACCATAGCCATAGTCTAATGTCCTATCATATTGTTATGTATTTATCAGGGCTATGGAGTCGGAGTCGTGGAGTCGGGCAATTTTGGGTGCCCGGAGTCGGGAAAAAATGCACCGACTCCGACTCCTAATGAGTTTGTAACTGTAGTTAAAATAGAAAACATGATAAAATGTTCTATTTCTCAGATAATAGTCATTAAAAATAATGTATATATACAGTATATATACAGTAATAGCTGTGCTTAGTCCACAAAAATGAACTAATCAAAATTAGTTACTTGTGCTGCTTCAATAAAGCAGTCCCCGTATTTTTAAGGTCAGATATACACATCTGATTGTGGCTGTATATATGATGTGTACACAGGAATCTCTTATATATGTTACGGCCAGAACCCGAAGTTTGGCCACTTCTAGTTCTGGCCGGCCACTTCGGGTTCTGGCCGGCCAATGCGCGAAGTGGCCGCTGCGCTGCGGCCAATGTTAGAAATGGAATGATTCCTCTGACATTATTGTATCTTCTGGCCGCAGCGCAGCGGCCAAACGTATAACAACTTAGTTCATTTAATGCAATTCAGCCGGCGGCAATGTAACAATTCAAGCCGCCGGCTTTTTCTCTGCGCCTCTCTCTCCTCCTCTGCCTCTCTCTCTCCTTCTCCCCCCCCCCCCCCCACCCACCTCTCTCGCTCAGTCGCTCTCCTATGGACAGCCGGGCGGGGACACGAGTGTCCCCCCCCCCCCCCCCTGGAGTCGTTTGTCGCGGCAGGGGAATCCTGCCGTTCTTGCAGAGCGGGTGCTGGCAGAAGCGATGTCTGCAGCCTCCCCGCTCTGCTTTCCTGGTGCGACGAACGACTCCCGGGGAGACGCGTGTCCCCGCCTGCTGCCCATAAGAGGAGGAGAGAGAGGCGCAGAGAAAAAGCCGGCGGCTTGAATTGTTACATTGCCGCCGGCTGAATTGCATTAAATGAACTAAGTTGTTATACGTTTGGCCGCTGCCCTGCGGCCAGAAGATACATTAATGTCAGAGGAATCATTCCATTTCTAACATTGGCCGCAGCGCAGCGGCCACTTCGCGCATTGGCCGGCCAGAACCCGAAGTGGCCGGCCAGAACTAGAAGTGGCCAAACTTCGGGTTCTGGCCGTAACATATATACTAAATAACATCTATGCTGTAAGAATAAAGCCTGATGTGTAGCTGTGTCACTAATAGAGATGGTCAATGAGATGGAAATAATTCTGCATTGATGCTGATTTATGCAGATCCAGGTGGTGGAGGAGGACAACGAGGGACTGATTATCCTGAAGGGGGCTGGAGGAAGCCCCAGGTATGTATAAAACTTTAATTTCATCTGTCTCAGGTTTACTTTGTTACACAGTAGTACTATACTCTACATATGCACTCCCCACAGAGCTGCAGGGAATCCACTGAGAATGCTGTGCACATTGAACACAGAGGTGTTGTCTGTCACCCATAAACCTTGTTCAGATTGTGCATGAAGAATGTGTAATAGAGGAAGAATCTCCTCATTCCCCTGCAGAGTACCTGCACATCACTCTTACATGTACCCACACTTACATTGCCTAGGGCCTGATAGATGTTCTTTGTTCCGGTTTGTACTTTTTACAAGTACTCTTACCAAGGACTAGTTTTAAAGGGAGTAAATATAGTAGTCTACATATCCTTCTCACTTCAGTTGTCTTGTAAAATTCCTAAGCGTTGGCAGTTAATAGACAAATTTCATGTTACATACTTTTAATCAACAAAATTGTAATATGCAAATTAGAGGAGTCGGTGGAATCCTAAACTGAGGAGTCGGAGGATTTTTGGACCGACTCCACAGCCCTGGTATTTATATAGCACTGACATCATGCTTCTTTTATGGGAAACAATTCTTCTCAGTTCACGAGGGCTGCGTCACATGAGCCTTATGCAGTAACCACCTGCTTCAGCTATGTTTCTTTCCTCCTGAAATTCACAAGAAGTTCCCTAAAAAGCCTGATAATGACTCTGCCCCTGACTCCGCCCCCTGTCTGTCCAAAACTTGGGGTGTCCAGATTTTTTGACCATTTTGTCCAGGAAAAATAAGAAATTGGGTTGGCAACCCTGCTGGTGTACTGTATGTGGCCCATAATGCCTGAACTAGTCTTCTGAAACGTCCAGGATTAGGCACACTCCGAGTTGCTGTGCATTATCGGATTTGTTTTCTGTATCAGTCTTCAAAGTTAATTTAAAGTGAATGAATGTTTTCCTATGTTCTTGTTGCTGTGCAGGCAGATGTGCTGCACCTGACAGATGTGAAGGTGAGAGAGCAGCTGTTCCAGGACATCTTGGAGGGCACAGAGGTTTTGGTAAGCAGTCAGACAACTGTATTCCTCTGGAAGTGGATTAAGGAAACCCGAGGTGACAATAAACTGCTGAGATAAACAATTGTCTCTATCCTCCTATTCCTGACAATGACTTTTTTGTAAAATTCCACAGTTTTATTAGATTTTTAAAAGCTAAAAAAGTAGATTCAATGTTTTACTGTCTCTGTTCCATGACACATGCTTCCCATGTACCAGAGCTAAAATATATGAACTGTTGACCTTTTTTAATCTATCCCCTGCACTCAGAAGCGTTTCTCTTCCAGGAAAGAGATTTATGGCTGTGACTCCTTATCATTGAGGGTTGTGCTATATTCACTGTAGAGAAACTGTCAACTGCATACCTGAAAGTTAACTTTCAGGCAGAGAAGGAACACAGCCTAGTTATGTATGTTTCGTACTGTACACATGTCTATTTCATCATGTTCCTGTCACCTCGGGTACACTTTAAATACTTGCTATCACGTGACTACAAATAGTAGTTCCTGTCTGTGCTCAGTTCCAGGTACCCAGCTCTGTGGCCTGTCTGCAGCTTGGCTCCATGCTGTGCACTCTGCTTATCATTCTGCTGAGACGCTGGAAGAAGTGAGTTCAGAGCAGCAATTATACAATGATTTGTTGTATTTATGAATCGTGTCAAACACCCTGACGAGTGACTTTTCCTTTTAAAGCGGAAATGTCAGCCATAAAATCAAATTCCATTTACCTACTGTTCTGTATTTATTATGCAGTCTACAACCTGTCCCTGCATTGAAAGCATTTCAGTATAATCATAAATGTTTCTGCTGTAATAAATCTTATCTCAGTCTTCCTGGCTCTATTTGGTACATTGCAGAGGAGAGGGAAGCTCATCTCCCCTCCCTCATTCTTGCTATTCACTGATTGGCTGAGGGTAGTTCAGTGTGACAGGAGGCTGAGAAGGGAAACGCACCTCACCCCTCTGCAGAAGCTGCTGATATATGATATATATCTATGCTGTGCTCACATGTGTTTTCAAAGCAAGCTAGATATGACAGTGCAGTTTCTAGGAGGAAAAAAAGAAAGTAAGGAAGGAAATGACATCAGCACTGGCTTCAGTCAGTAAAGATGGAAAATGTCTGGAACAGTTTTCTCTTTATTGGTGGCTAAATGTAGTGATCCAATCACAGGATGGCTGTGCCACCACTCCCACAGTACACACACTAGATTATTTTCAGCCAATAACCATCTAGTGTGTGTAGAAGGCTTTACAGTGGATTAGTTTAACTACTTCCCGACCGCCGTATAGACAAATGGCGGCCGGGAAGCAGACGCCGCAAGGACCGCCGTATTGACAAAATGCGGCGGTCCTTGTTTGGGCATGGGCGGAGCGATCGCGTCATCCGTGACGCGATCCTCCGCCTGTCGCCGCTCACTCGCCGCAACATCCCGCCGGCCATACGGAAGCGCCGGCGGGATGTTAACCCGACGATCGCCGCATACAAAGTGTATAATACACTTTGTAATGTTTACAAAGTGTATTATACAGGCTGCCTCCTGCCCTGGTGGTCCCAGTGTCCGAGGGACCACCAGGGCAGGCTGCAGCCACCCTAGTCTGCACCAAGCACACTGATTTTCTCCCCCCCCCCCCCCCGCCCCAGATCGCCCACAGCACCCATCAGACCCCCCCCCTGCCCACCCCCCAGACCCCTGTTTGCACCCAATCACCCCCCTAATCACCCATCAATCACTCCCTGTCACTATCTGTCAACGCTATTTTTTTTTAATACCCCCCCCCTCTGCCCCCTGCTCCCTCCTGATCACCCCCCAACACCCCAGATTCTCCCCAGACCCCCCCCCCCCCCCCAATGTACTGTATGCATCTATCCCCCCTGATCACCTGTCAATCACCTGTCAATCACCCGTCAATCACCCATCAATCACCCCCTGTCACTGCCACCCATCAATCAGCCCCTAACCTGCCCCTTGCGGGCAATCTGATCACCCCCCCACACCAATAGATCGCCCGCAGATCCGACATCAGATCACCTCCCAAATCCATTGTTTACATCTATTCTCTCCTCTAAACACACACTAATTACCCATCAATCACCCATCAATCACCCCCTATCACCACCTGTCACTTTTACCTATCAGATCAGACCCTAATCTGCCCCTTGCGGGCACCCAATCACCCGCCCACACGCTCAGATTGCCCTCAGACCCCCCCTTATCAATTCACCAGTGCATTAATTACATCTGTTCTTCCCTGTAATAACCCACTGATCACCTGTCAATCACCTGCCAATCACCTATCACCCATCAATCACCCCCTGTCACCCCCTGTCACTGCCACCCATCAATCAGCCCCTAACCTGCCCCTTGCGGGCAATCTGATCACCCACCCACACCATTAGATCGCCCGCAAACCCGCCGTCAGATTACCTCCCAAATGTATTGTTTACATCTGTTATCTTCTCTAAACACCCACTAATTACCCATCAATCACCCCCTATCACTGTTACCTATCAGATCAGACCCTAATCTGCCCCTTGCGGGCACCCAATCACCCGCCTACACGCTCAGATCACCCTCAGACCCCCCCTTATCAATTCGCCAGGGCATTATTTACATCTATCCTTCCCTGTAATAACCCACTGATCACCTGTCAATCACCTGCCAATCATCAATCACCCCCTGTCACCCCCTGTCACTGCCACCCAACAATCAGCCCCTAACCTGCCCCTTGCGGGCAATCTGATTACCCACCCACACCAATAGATCGCCCGCAGATCCGACATCAGATCACCACCCAAGCGCAGCGTTTACTCTCCTCTAAACACCCACTAATTACCCATCAATCACCCATAAATCACCCCCTATCACCACCTGTCACTGTTACCCATCAGATCAGACCCTAATCTGCCCCTTGCGGGCACCCAATCACCCGCCTACTCGCTCAGATTACCCTCAGACCCCCCCTTATCAATTCGCCAGTGCAATATTTACATCTGTTCTCCCCTGTAATAACCCACTGATTACCTGTCAATCACCTATCAATCACCCATCAATCACCCCCTGTCACTGCCACCCATCAATCACCCCCTGTCACTGCCACCCATCAATCACCCGCTGTCACTGCCACCCATCAATCAGCCCCTAACCTGCCCCTTGCGGGCAATCCGATCACCCACCCACACCAATAGATCGCTCGCAGATCCGACGTCCGATCACCTCCCAAGTGCAGTGTTTACATCTGTTCTCTACCCTAAACACCCACTAATTACCCATCAATCACCCCCTGTCACTGCTACCTATCAGATTAGACCCCTATCTGCCCCTAGGGCACTCAATCACCCGCCCACACCCTCAGAATGCCCTCAGACCCCAGCCCTGATCACCTCGCCAGTGCATTGCTTGCATCTATTCCCCCCTCTAATCACACCTTGAGACACCCATCAATCACCTCCTGTCACCCCCTAGCACACCTACCCATCAGATCAGGCCCTAATTTGCCCCGTGTGGGCTCCTGATCACTCGGCCAAACCCTCAGATCCCCCTCAGACCCCCTTCCGATCACCTCCCCGGTGCATTGATTGCATCTATTTTCCCCTCTAACCACCCCCTGAGACACCCATCAATCACCTCCTGTCACCCCCCTAGCACTCCTATCCATCAGATCAGGCCCAATACAACCTGTCATCTAAAAGGCCACCCTGCTTATGACCGGTTCCACAAAATTCGCCCCCTCATAGACCACCTGTCATCAAAATTTGCAGATGCTTATACCCCTGAACAGTCATTTTGAGACATTTGGTTTCCAGACTACTCACGGTTTTGGGCCCGTAAAATGCCAGGGCGGTATAGGAACCCCACAAGTGTCCCCATTTTAGAAAAAAAGACACCCCAAGGTATTCTGTTAGGTGTATGACGAGTTCATAGAAGATTTTATTTTTTGTCAAAAGTTAGCGGAAATTGATTTTTATTGGTTTTTTTCCACAAAGTGTCACTTTCCGCTAACTTTTGACAAAAAATAAAATCTTCTATGAACTCACCATACTCCTAACAGAATACCTTGGGGTGTCTTCTTTCTAAAATGGGGTCACTTGTGGGGTTCCTATACTGCCCTGGCATTTTAGGGGCCCTAAAGCGTGAGGAGTAGTCTAGAAAACAAATGCCTCAAAATGACCTGTGAATAGGACGTTGGGCCCCTTAGCGCACCTAGGCTGCAAAAAAGTGTCACGCATGTGGTACCGCCGTACTCAGGAAAAGTAGTATAATGTGTTTTGGGGTGTATTTTTACACATACCCATGCTGGGTGGGAGAAATTTCTATGTAAATGGACAATTGTGTGTAAAAAAAATCAAACAATTGTCATTTACAGAGATATTTCTCCCACTTAGCATGGGTATGTGTAAAAATACACCCCAAAACGCATTATACTACTTCTCCTGAGTACGGCGGTACCACATGTGTGGCACTTTTTTACACCCTAAGTACGCTAAGGGGCCCAAAGTCCAATGAGTACCTTTAGGATTTCACAGGTCATTTTGCGACATTTGGTTTCAAGACTACTCCTCACGGTTTAGGGCCCCTAAAATGCCAGGGCAGTATAGGAACCCCACAAATGACCCCATTCTAGAAAGAAGACACCCCAAGGTATTCCGTACGGAGTATGGTGAGTTCATAGAAGATTTTATTTTTTGTCACAAGTTAGCGGAAAATGACACTTTGTGAAAAAAAACTATTAAAATCAATTTCCGCTAACTTGTGACAAAAAAATTAAAACTTCTATGAACTCACCATACTCCTAACGGAATACCTTGGGGTGTCTTCTTTCTAAAATGGGGTCATTTGTGGGGTTCCTATACTGCCCTGGCATTTTAGGGGCCCTAAACCGCGAGGAGTAGTCTTGAAACAAAAATGACCTGTGAAATCCTAAAGGTACTCATTGGACTTTGGGCCCCTTAGTGCAGTTAGGGTGCAAAAAAGTGCCACACATGTGGTATCGCCGTACTCGGGAGAAGTAGTATAATGTGTTTTGGGGTGTATTTTTACACATACCCATGCTGGGTGGGAGAAATACCTCTGTAAATGACAATTTTTTGATTTTTTTACACACAATTGTCCATTTACAGAGGTATTTCTCCCACCCAGCATGGGTATGTGTAAAAATACACCCCAAAACACATTGTACTACTTCTCCCGAGTATGGCGATACCACATGTGTGACACTTTTTTGCACCCTAACTGCGCTAAAGGGCCAAAAGTCCAATGAGTACCTTTAGGATTTTACAGGTCATTTTGAGAAATTTCGTTTCAAGACTACTCCTCACGGTTTAGGGCCCCTAAAATGCCAGGGCAGTATAGGAACCCCACAAATGACCCCATTTTAGAAAGAAGACACCCCAAGGTATTCCGTTAGTAGTATGGCGAGTTCATAGAAGATTTTATTTTTTGTCACAAGTTAGCGGAAATTGATTTTAATTGTGTTTTTTCACAAAGTGTCATTTTCCGCTAACTTTTGACAAAAAATAAAATCTTCTATGAACTCACCATACTCCTAACGGAATACCTTGGGGTGTCTTCTTTCTAAAATAGGGTCATTTGTGGGGTTCCTATACTGCCCTGGCATTTTAGGGGCCCTAAACCGTGAGGAGTAGTCTTGAAACGAAATTTCTCAAAATGACCTGTGAAATCCTAAAGGTACTCATTGGACTTTGGACCCTTTAGCGCAGTTAGGGTGCAAAAAAGTGCCACACATGTGGTATCGCCGTACTCAGGAGAAGTAGTATAATGTGTTTTGTGGTGTATTTTTACACATACCCATGCTGAGTGGGAGAAAGATCTCTGTAAATGGACAATTGTGTGTAAAAAAAATTAACAAATTGTCATTTACAGAGATATTTCTCCCACCCAGCATGGGTATGTGTAAAAATACACCCCAAAACACATTATACTACTTCTCCTGAGTACGGCAATACCACATGTGTGGCACTTTTTTGCAGCCTAACTGCGCTAAGGGGTCCAAAGTCCAATGAGCACCTTTAGGCTTTACAGGGGTGCTTACAATTTAGCACCCCCCAAAATGTCAGGACAGTAAACACACCCCACAAATGACCCATTTTGGAAAGTAGACCCTTCAAGGTATTCAGAGAGGGGCATGGTGAGTCCGTGGCAGATTTCATTTTTTTTTGTCGCAAGTTAGAAGAAATGGAAACTTTTTTTTTTTTTTCTCACAAAGTGTCATTTTCCGCTTACTTGTGACAAAAAATAATATCTTCTATGAACTCACTATGCCTCTCAGTGAATACTTTGGGATGTCTTCTTTCCAAAATGGGGTCATTTGGGGGGTATTTATACTATCCTGGAATTCTAGCCCCTCATGAAACATGACAGGGGGTCAGAAAAGTCAGAGATGCTTGAAAATGGGAAAATTCACTTTTTGCACCATAGTTTGTAAACGCTATAACTTTTACCCAAACCAATAAATATACACTGAATGGGTTTTTTTTTTATCAAAAACATGTTTGTCCACATTTTTCGCGCTGCATGTATACAGAAATTTTACTTTATTTGAAAAATGTCAGCACAGAAAGTTAAAAAAATCATTTTTTTGCCAAAATTCATGTCTTTTTTGATGAATATAATAAAAAGTAAAAATCGCAGGAGCAATCAAATAGCACCAAAAGAAAGCTTTATTAGTGACAAGAAAAGGAGCCAAAATTCATTTACGTGGTAGGTTGTATGAGCGAGCAATAAACCGTGAAAGCTGCAGTGGTCTGAATGGAAAAAAAGTGGCCGGTCCTTAAGGGGTAGAAAGCCCTAGGTCCTCAAGTGGTTAATATAATTAGCAGAAAAAAATGATGCATTTAGACATTATTTCATACAACAAATCCTAGAGGACAATGATGTTGACAATTTGTCCTTTGCCTTGTTGCTGACAGCGATCTGAGTTCACCTGGGAGTGTTCTGAAGTCTCTGGGGAAAATCCTGGAGGGCACCCTGCAGGCCGATGAACAGCAGATGGAGAAGACAAAAGCGCGGGTCTTCTCTGCTCTGATCTCTGTGCTGGAAATGAAGCAAATGAAAGGTAAGTCGCATGCATTACTCATAAGCCCAGTTACTGGTATATTGCTAAACACACTCCTAACCTCATCCCTTCCCGCCGACAAACAAGAAATTTATCTCAGGTGGCAACATCTTTCTGAGAATTCCAAACCCAGTGAAAGTAATGTCTCCCAGAATGCCCTGGGAGGGGAAATCCACTTAGCTAAACAGCCTAGCCAAAGCATAAAGAAAACCTGTAACTAAAAAAAAGTTCCCCTGGGGGGTACTCACCTCGGGTGGGGGAAACCTCCGAATCCTACTGAGGCTTCCCCCATCCTCCTGTGTCCCATGGCAGTTGCACTGTGCCCCTCCGAACAGCGGGGATGTAAATATTTACCTTCCCGGCTCCAGCGCAGGCGCAGTATCAACTCTCCGCTCGGAGATAGGGGGAAATAGCCGATCGCTGTCGGTCCGCTCTACTGCGCAAATCTCCTGCACCTGCATAGCAGAGCAGACCCGGCGGAAATCGGCTATTTCCACCTATCTACGAGCGGAGAGCCGCAACAGCGCCCCCGCTGGAGCCAGGGAAGGTAAATATATCAAGGCTTGTCGAGGGAGGATTGCGGGATGCTTCGCGGGAGCCAGCACTGGATTGCCTGCAGCTACAGCGGAGGGGGAAGCCTCATTGGGACCCTGAGGCTTCCCCCTCCAGAGGTGAGTACCCCCCAGGGGACGTTTTTTTAGTACAGAGTCTCTTTAACTGGGAGAGTGGGGCAACATACCAATATACAGCAATATATAGCTATAGGAAGTGTTTCTGAAGCGGAGACCAGAATAATTACCGTAAAGGTTGGTATTCTGAATAATTTACTGCATTCTACTATATCTCAGTACCTTGCCTCTTTAAGTTAAGTTGCCATGACCTGTTCTATTGTTGTTATTAGAAAGCAGCATGTCCTGTGACTTGCATGGCCTGGCTGTTCTCTCAGCCAATAGCTTTACAGCCCGTTTCTCTGATCTGTACACAGCAAGTGAGATTCCACAGTACAAAGAGCTGGTCCTGAGCGTGTGTGAGAACCTTCAGGATGAGGTGGTGTACCTCATCGATCAGACACAGCATGGACTGATGAGTGGAGATGGAGGGGAGGACAAGGACAGTATGGAGACTGAAGATACACCTCGATCAAAGCAAAAAGACCAGCGTAATGGGGTAAGACACTGCCAGTGGTGATGTATAACGAGACAACCATGAAATACCTGCCGATTGTACTGCATGTGAATGGTAGATACAGGAAAATCCCAGAATTCTCTGACTTTCTATACATATAGTGTGGATAAGGCCAAAACAACTCCTGCTATTACATCGAGGACCACCAAGTTACTGATATTACCCAGTAGGGATAATCAATGATATGCAAATATTTCTGAATTTATGTACATTTTTATGCAAATATATGCAGCTTCAAAATGGACCAATCAAGTCCCACCCATGGTTTGAATTGATTGATCCAATTTCAAGCTGCATATATGTGCATAAAGATTTACATAACTTTGCATAACTTTGGAAATATTTGCATCTCAGTGATCATCCTTATTACCCGGATTGTTAAGATATTGGTTGTGGGGTGGCATATTGGCAATGGCGCATATGTTGCTATATGGGGAGGGCGGAAGGACAATGAGCATATGTGACAGAGGGGCTTTTGGTGGTGCGAGAAAGCGGCAAAAACAGTGGTGTTTCTCGGGTGTCGGACATTGCTAAAGATCTGGCATGCCAGACTTTCGGTGATCATCATGCGGTCTGACCACCTGATTCTCTGCCATGGCGGTTGTTATCATCCACCACGGCCAAGTTCAGATCAGCATTGGGTATGGGCCTTTAGGTAGAGAAGCTTTTCAGTCTTCTGTAAAATTCCCCACTTATACACCCCTGACCATATACTTCAGATCCAACTCTTGCAAGAAAAGTCTTTATTCCACATATAGTTGCATAAAGGACTTCCGAGGCGACAATTACAATCTACTTTTTACTCACCTGGGACTTCTTCCAGCCCCTAGCAACCATTTCAGTCCGTCGCTGCAGCTCCGGTCCTGCTCAGGGACCCGCCGGCCGCCTGTAATGGTCGACGACCTGCCGACGGGTTGGCGCCTCTGCGTGTGCTGCGCCTGTGCAGTAGTTGTGTGTAGGCGCAGTACTCGCGGCCAAGATGCTTCATTACGGGCTGCTGGTGGGTCACAGAGCAGGACCAGAGCTGCGGTGAGGGACGGGAACGGCTGCTAAGGGCAGGAAGAAGCCCCAGATGAGTAAAAATAGATTGTAATCGTCCCTTAAAGAGAATCTGTACTGTGAAAATCTTATATATATAAACGTACCAGCCTGTTTGTTGTCTTCTCCTAGCCCCCTCTGTGACATTTTTACGTTCCTGCTGCTTTCCTGGTGATAAAATCACGGTTTTATTCATTGTTTTTGTAAACAATGAAGATGGCCGCCAAACAGGAAATAAATCATCAGAGCAGGTGCCCGTTTGCAGAAGCTCCTCTCAAATGTGACTTGATTGCAGGAATATTGCTCCCACATGTTTCTTTAGCTGCTTGTCTGAGCTCTGCATTGATTTCTCTGCACTCACAGCTAATTGAAATGTCTCAGCTCCACGAGCCTTGCAGAGATGCTGGCTGCGAGCAAAGACAGCCTGTGACTCATACACATACAGGAGAGCCTGCAGGTGGCGTGCAGGGGGCATGCATAACTTCTCCCTATCACAGTAGAGAGCGTGCATTCCTCTTTGTCTCGACAAGGCTTGACCAGAAAAGAATAGATCTATTACAATTACAGAGACAGTGCAATTAGAAAAGGCTGCAGTAATCCAGACCACATTAGAACAGGTATAGGAACTTATAGGATAGAAGAAATAAGGCTGAAAATTTTGTTGCAGAGTCTCTTTAAGAAAGTCACTGCTCTGTGTTCTGTGCCTGGTTAGGTAGCTCAAAGTGTCCAATTAGATGTTATCAGCAGCTGTGAATCAGAGCCTGTGAGCTGTGCTGTGGCTCTGTGCTCATAAGTGAACACTGAAGCTTAACTCTTTCAGTGCTCCCAGGAATGTGATACCAAGTTAAAGCCTCAAATAGAAACAGCGGAATGCACATTCAAATTCACTTAAAATGCATTCTGGTACAAAAAAATGTCAATAAAAACTGGTGACCTGGCTCATCCAATATGAGTGATTGTATAGTCATTTTTTGTGCCAAAATGCATTTTAATTAGAAGCTTGAATATGCCCTCCGCTGTTTCTATTTGAGGATTGGACTGTTTGTTTAACCACTTGAGGACCTAGGGCTTTCTACCCCTTAAGGACCGGCCACTTTTTTTCCATTCAGACCACTGCAGCTTTCACGGTTTATTGCTCGCTCATACAACCTACCACCTAAATGAATTTTGGCTCCTTTTCTTGTCACTAATAAAGCTTTCTTTTGGTGCTATTTAATTGCTCCTGCGATTTTTACTTTTTATTATATTCAGCAAAAAAGACATGAATTTTGGCAAAAAAATGATTTTTTTAACTTTCTGTGCTGACAGTTTTCAAATAAAGTAAAATTTCTGTATACATGCAGCGCGAAAAATGTGGACAAACATGTTTTTGATAAAAAAAAACCCATTCAGCGTATATTTATTGGTTTGGGTAAAAGTTATAGCGTTTACAAACTATGGTGCAAAAAGTGAATTTTCCCATTTTCAAGCATCTATGACTTTTCTGACCCCCTGTCATGTTTCATGAGGGGCTAGAATTCCAGGATAGTATAAATACCCCCCAAATGACCCCATTTTGGAAAGAAGACATCCCAAAGTATTCACTGAGAGGCATAGTGAGTTCATAGAAGATATTATTTTTTGTCACAAGTAAGCGGAAAATGACACTTTGTGAGGAAAAAAAAAAAAAAAAAAAGTTTCCATTTCTTCTAACTTGCACCAAAAAAAAATGAAATCTGCCACGGACTCACCATACCCCTCTCTGAATACCTTGAAGGGTCTACTTTCCAAAATGGGGTCATTTGTGGGGTGTGTTTACTGTCCTGACATTTTGGGGGGTGCTAAATTGTAAGCACCCCTGTAAAGCCTAAAGGTGCTCATTGGACTTTGGACCCCTTAGCGCAGTTAGGCTGCAAAAAAGTGCCACACATGTGGTATTGCCGTACTCAGGAGAAGTAGTGTAATGTGTTTTGGGGTGTATTTTTACACATACCCATGCTGGGTGGGAGAAATATCTCTGTAAATGACAATTTGTTAATTTTTTTTACACACAATTGTCCATTTACAGAGATATTTCTCCCACTCAGCATGGGTATGTGTAAAAATACACCACAAAACACATTATACTACTTCTCCTGAGTACGGCGATACCACATGTGTGGCACTTTTTTGCACCCTAACTGCGCTAAAGGGCCCAAAGTCCAATGAGTACCTTTAGGATTTCACAGGTCATTTTGAGAAATTTCGTTTCAAGACTACTCCTCACGGTTTAGGGCCCCTAAAATGCCAGGGCAGTATAGGAACCCCACAAATGACCCCATTTTAGAAAGAAGACACCCCAAGGTATTCCGTTAGGAGTATGGCGAGTTCATAGAAGATTTTATTTTTTGTCACAAGTTAGCGGAAAATGACACTTTGTGAAAAAACACAATTAAAATCAATTTCCGCTAACTTTTGACAAAAAATAAAATCTTCTATGAACTCACCATACTCCTAACGGAATACCTTGGGGTGTCTTCTTTCTAAAATGGGGTCATTTGTGGGGTTCCTATACTGCCCTGGCATTTTAGGGGCCCTAAACCGTGAGGAGTAGTCTTGAAACGAAATTTCTCAAAATGACCTGTGAAATCCTAAAGGTACTCATTGGACTTTGGGCCCTTTAGCGCAGTTAGGGTGCAAAAAAGTGCCACACATGTGGTATCGCCATACTCGGGAGAAGTAGTACAATGTGTTTTGGGGTGTATTTTTACACATACCCATGCTGGGTGGGAGAAATACCTCTGTAAATGGACAATTGTGTGTAAAAAAATCAAAAGATTGTCATTTACAGAGGTATTTCTCCCACCCAGCATGGGTATGTGTAAAAATACACCCCAAAACACATTGTACTACTTCTCCCGAGTACGGCGATACCACATGTGTGGCACTTTTTTGCACCCTAACTGCACTAAGGGGCCCAAAGTCCAATGAGTACCTTTAGGATTTCACAGGTCATTTTTGTTTCAAGACTACTCCTCACGGTTTAGGGCCCCTAAAATGCCAGGGCAGTATAGGAACCCCACTAATGACCCCATTTTAGAAAGAAGACACCCCAAGGTATTCCGTTAGGAGTATGGTGAGTTCATAGAAGTTTTTATTATTTTGTCACAAGTTAGCGGAAATTGATTTTAATAGTTTTTTTTTCACAAAGTGTCATTTTCCGCTAACTTGTGACAAAAAATAAAATCTTCTATGAACTCACCATACTCCGTACGGAATACCTTTGGGTGTCTTCTTTCTAGAATGGGGTCATTTGTGGGGTTCCTATACTGCCCTGGCATTTTAGGGGCCCTAAACCGTGAGGAGTAGTCTTGAAACCAAATGTCGCAAAATGACCTGTGAAATCCTAAAGGTACTCATTGGACTTTGGGCCCCTTAGCGTACTTAGGCTGTAAAAAAGTGCCACACATGTGGTACCGCTGTACTCAGGAGAAGTAGTATAATGCGTTTTGGGGTGTATTTTTACACATACCCATGCTAAGTGGGAGAAATATCTCTGTAAATGACAATTGTTTGATTTTTTTACACACAATTGTCCATTTACATAGAAATTTCTCCCACCCAGCATGGGTATGTGTAAAAATACACCCCAAAACACATTATACTACTTTTCCTGAGTACGGTGGTACCACATGTGTGACACTTTTTTGCAGCCTAGGTGCGCTAAGGGGCCCAACGTCCTATTCACAGGTCATTTTGAAGCATTTGTTTTCTAGACTACTCCTCGCGGTTTAGGGCCCCTAAAATGCCAGGGCAGTATAGGAACCCCACAAGTGACCCCATTTTAGAAAGAAGACACCCCAAGGTATTCCGTTAGGTATATGGCGAGTTCATAGAAGATTTTATTTTTTGTCACAAGTTAGTGAAAAATGACACTTTGTGAAAAAAAAACAATAAAAATTAATTTCCGCTAACTTTTGACAAAAAATAAAATCTTCTATGAACTCGTCATACACCTAACATAATACCTTGGGGTGTCTTTTTTTTCTAAAATGGGGTCACTTGTGGGGTTCCTATACCGCCCTGGCATTTTACAGGCCCAAAACCGTGAGTAGTCTGGAAACCAAATGTCTCAAAATGACTGTTCAGGGGTATAAGCATCTGCAAATTTTGATGACAGGTGGTCTATGAGGGGGCGAATTTTGTGGAACCGGTCATAAGCAGGGTGGCCTTTTAGATGACAGGTTGTATTGGGCCTGATCTGATGGATAGGAGTGCTAGGGGGGTGACAGGAGGTGATTGATGGGTGTCTCAGGGGGTGGTTAGAGGGGAAAATAGATGCAATCCATGCACTGGGGAGGTGATCGGAAGGGGGTCTGAGGGTTTGGCCGAGTGATCAGGAGCCCACACGGGGCAAATTGGGGCCTGATCTGATGGGTAGGTGTGCTAGGGGGTGACAGGAGGTGATTGATGGGTGTCTCAAGGTGTGATTAGAGGGGGGAATAGATGCAAGCAATGCACTGGCGAGGTGATCAGGGCTGGGGTCTGAGGGCATTCTGAGGGTGTGGGCGGGTGATTGAGTGCCCTAGGGGCAGATAGGGGTCTAATCTGATAGGTAGCAGTGACAGGGGGTGATTGATGGGTAATTAGTGGGTGTTTAGGGTAGAGAATAGATGGAAACACTGCGCTTGGGTGGTGATCTGATGTCGGATCTGCGGGCGATCTATTGGTGTGGGTGGGTAATCAGTTTGCCCGCAAGGGGCAGGTTAGGGGCTGATTGATGGGTGGCAGTGACAGCGGGTGATTGATGGGTGGCAGTGACAGGGGGTGATTGATGGGTGGCAGTGACAGGGGGTGATTGATAGGTGATTGACAGGTAATCAGTGGGTTATTACAGGGGAGAACAGATGTAAATATTGCACTGGCGAATTGATAAGGGGGGGTCTGAGGGCAATCTGAGCGTGTAGGCGGGCGATTGGGTGCCCGCAAGGGGCAGATTAGGGTCTGATCTGATAGGTAACAGTGACAGGTGGTGATAGGGAGTGATTGATGGTTGATTGATGGGTAATTAGTGGGTGTTTAGAGGAGAGAATAGATGGAAACACTGCGCTTGGGTGGTGATCTGATGTCGGATCTGCGGGCGATCTATTGGTGTGGGTGGGTGATCAGATTGCCCGCAAGGGGCAGGTTAGGGGCTGATTGATGGGTGGCAGTGACAGGGGGTGATTGATGGGTGATAGGTGATTGGCAGGTGATTGACAGGTGATCAGTGGGTTATTACAGGGAAGGACAGATGTAATTAATGCACTGGCGAATTGATAAGGGGGGGGGGGTCTGAGGGCAATCTGAGCGTGTGGGCGGGTGATTGGGTGCCCGCAAGGGGCAGATTAGGGTCTGATCTGATAGGTAACAGTAACAGGTGGTGATAGGGGGTGATTGATGGGTAATTAGTGGGTGTTTAGAGAAGATAACAGATGTAAACGATACATTTGGGAGGTAATCTGACGGCGGGTTTGCGGGCGATCTAATGGTGTGGGTGGGTGATCAGATTGCCCGCAAGGGGCAGGTTAGGGGCTGATTGATGGGTGGCAGTGACAGGGGGTGACAGGGGGTGATTGATGGGTGATAGGTGATTGGCAGGTGATTGACAGGTGATCAGTGGGTTATTACAGGGAAGGACAGATGTAATTAATGCACTGGCGAATTGATAAGGGGGGGGGGGGTCTGAGGGCAATCTGAGCGTGTGGGCGGGTGATTGGGTGCCCGCAAGGGGCAGATTAGGGTCTGATCTGATAGGTAACAGTGACAGGTGGTGATAGGGGGTGATTGATGGGTGATTGATGGGTAATTAGTGGGTGTTTAGAGAAGATAACAGATGTAAACGATACATTTGGGAGGTAATCTGACGGCGGGTTTGCGGGCGATCTAATGGTGTGGGTGGGTGATCAGATTGCCCGCAAGGGGCAGGTTAGGGGCTGATTGATGGGTGGCAGTGACAGGGGGTGATTGATGGGTGATAGGTGATTGGCAGGTGATTGACAGGTGATCAGTGGGTTATTACAGGGAAGAACAGATGTAATTAATGCACTGGTGAATTGATAAGGGGGGGTCAGAGGGCAATCTGAGCGTGTGGGCGGGTGATTGGGTGCCCGCAAGGGGCAGATTAGGGTCTGATCTGATAGGTAAAAGTGACAGGTGGTGATAGGGGGTGATTGATGGGTGATTGATGGGTAATTAGTGGGTGTTTAGAGGAGAGAATAGATGTAAACAATGGATTTGGGAGGTGATCTGATGTCGGATCTGTGGGCGATCTATTGGTGTGGGGGGGTGATCAGATTGCCCGCAAGGGGCAGGTTAGGGGCTGATTGATGGGTGGCAGTGACAGGGGGTGATTGACGGGTGATTGATGGGTGATTGACGGGTGATTGACAGGTGATTGACAGGTGATCAGGGGGATAGATGCATACAGTAAACAGGGGGGGGGTGGTCTGGGGGGGGGGTCTGGGGAGAATCTGAGGGGTGGGGGGTGATCAGGAGGGGGCAGGGAGCAGGGGGGGGGATAAAAAAAAAAATAGCGTTGACAGATAGTGACAGGGAGTGATTGATGGGTGATTAGGGGGGTGATTGGGTGCAAACAGGGGTCTGGGGGGTGGGCAGGGGGGGGGTCTGATGGGTGCTGTGGGCGATCTGGGGCAGGGGGGGAGAAATCAGTGTGCTTGGGTGCAGACTAGGGTGGCTGCAGCCTGCCCTGGTGGTCCCTCGGACACTGGGACCACCAGGGCAGGAGGCAGCCTGTATAATACACTTTGTAAACATTACAAAGTGTATTATACACTTTGTATGCGGCGATCGCGGGGTTAACATCCCGCCGGCGCTTCCGTATAGCCGGCGGGATGTTGCGGCGAGCGAGCGGTGACAGGCGCCGGCGGAGGATCGCGTCACGGATGACGCGATCGCTCCACCCATGCCCTTAAATGGACCGCCGCCTCTGTGGGTGAGGCCGTCCTGAAGGGCTCCACTTCCCCGCCGCCCCTGTGTAGTGGGCGGTCGGGAAGTGGTTAAAAGGAGGGAGCACTACTCGTGGTCTGCTGGGGATTTTAGTGCACCTAACCTCTTTTACTGGTGAAACCAAGTAAAAATTTCATATTTTTTTTTGGGATTTCCATAAATTGTAATGAAGATTTTTTTTTCTCCTATTATGCTGTGGTTAATCTTTTAGAGCAGGGAGGAAGTTCTGAGTTTAGTTGCACTTTAAATGGAACCTTAACTGAAAGGGATATGGGTGTTTGCTTTTAAACAATACCAGTTACTTGTCAGTCCTGCTGATCTCTTTGGCTGCAGTAGTGGCTGAATCACACACATGTAACAAGCATGCAGCTAATCCAGTCTGACTTCAGTCAGAGCACCTGATCTGCATGCTTGTTGAGGGGCTGTGGCTAAAAGTATTAGAGACACAGGATCAGTAGGTGAGTCAGGCAACTGGTATTATATTAAACGGAAAAATCCATATCCTTCTCAGTTTAGGTTCCCTTTAATTGTAGATCTCTTAACCCTCTGGGCGATACAATTACATCGCCCAGGAGGGGGCGCAGCACTTTTTTTTTTTTTTTTTTTAAATCATGTAGCTAGCCTAGCGCTAGCTACATGATAGCCGCTGTGCAGCGGCATCCCCCCACCCCCTCCGATCGCCATTGATTGGCCAGGCTGTGCAAGGGGTGGGGGGGCCGCGCGGCACGGCGGGTAGCAGCGGGTCGGCGGCGAGTGGCGGCGATTGGACGTTACACGCAGCTAGCAAAGTGCTAGCTGCGTGTAACAAAAAAAAATTATGCAAATCGGCCCACCAGGGCCTGAGAAATCCTCCTGCGTGACATACCCCGAGCTCAGCTCGGGATTATCGCCCAGGAGATTAAAGCACTTTTGACTATGATGAAGGCATTCTAGCACCCCCTGCACTGCCTCAGCAGCAGACTGCTGGAATTAGTTGTTTCTTTGTCCTGTACCTTTTGAACACTAACCATACTTTCCACTAGGGATAGTGGATGAGATCTTATTCAGAGTTGATGTAAACTGATGCTGCTTTCAAATGGACCAGTCAAATGCAGCTGCTGCATGTCCTATGACTTGGTATTCAATCAAAAGTTTATTGCACACGGTAGGGTCAGACCATGTCTGCTTCCTCAGGTCAAATAACCACAAAAATGCTGTTAGCCAGAGATCAAATGACCAGACAAAAAGGGTTTCAATACTGTAGCTAATTGCCCAAGCCTGTGACATGCCTCTCATTGATACTGATCCTCACTACAGAAGGGTTTTACTTTAGATGCTCTATATCTCTTTATCGTTTGTATCAAAGCCTTAATAGCATTTATCACACATATACACACTGTTCTCCCCAGGCTCTTTTAGCCGGTTGCTCCACCTGGCTAGTTTAATTTCTGGGGAGAAATATCGCTGGTCTGTGCAGCATTGGTAATAACTATTGATAACTGATTTTGTTTTGCCCTTTTTGAAGGTCTGTGTCCTGGCACTACATTTGGCCAAGGAGCTATGCCAGGCTGATGAGGATGGAGACCAGTGGCTGCAGGTGATCAGGACGCTGCCTGTGCTTCCCATGCTCTTCAGTGCTCTGGAGGTCAGCCTGCGGGTCAAGCAGAACCTCCATTTCTGTGAAGCAGCCCTTCACCTGCTCTTTACATTGGCCAAAACTCAGCAGGTCAGTTGTTCCCTCCCCCATGTCTCCGCAGCCCCCTGACCGTAATCTGTTCCTTCAAATAAATTTTGAAGGAAGCCGCTTCCCAAGAAGAGCGTGTGAAATCTTTATAGGTTTTAAATATGTCTGCAAAAACAGGTTCTATATCAGTGTCATTGTGCTCTTGATCTGATTCGCCCGCATCCCCATCAGCCCTAAACTGAAAGGTCTCCTTGGCCTCTTCAATAAGGGACTCGATGGATGGTAGACCTTCAGATAAGTAGGCCATACCACTATAGTAAGGGTGTTCGGCACACCTAGTACAATTGAATATCACACACTAGCCGAAAGGCAAATTACCAGGGAATTATATATACACACAAACTGTCTGAAAAAGACAAGCCCTATAGGTAAAAATAGGAGGTCGAGGTACACCTCAATAAATAAACCAATTGGTTATATAGCAGCTGCCCATATGTAAGGGTGGGTGTCAGTGGTGCACTCCCCTAGTAGGGGTAGCACTGGCAGCAGCTGTGGGGGTCCTGGCTGATCCCCCCCCCACCAGATGTAGCAAGGTGGGGTGTAGCTATCCCACAGGTACAAGGAGCTAGTGCACCAGGACAACAGGGGAGGTTAGAGGCTATGAACTAGCTACCTCAGGCCGGATAGCACCGGTCAGGGTAGAGCCCAACAATTCTGCCTGACTCCACTGTGTCCAAGATAACACAGTCTTTATGTTTGGGGGGCGCCTTTACCACCAACTCAGGGGCAGTGCAATGGGAACGGCGTGCGCGCCGTCCTATGCTAATCTGGTCCTGGGTTGGTGGGAGGACCGCATTGTATTCACAGAGGATCTGTCATTCTTCACGTCCCATATTTTGTATTGGGGCAGGTTTATCGACGATGTGTTGATACTTTGGGAAGGGCCCGTTTCCGGTTTCCAGGATTTTGTAAGCATCCTGAATGACAACCAAATAGGGATGAAATTCACCTATGAGATCCATCAAAAAACGATTAATTTCCTTGATCTCAAAATAACCATTAATGACAATGGACGAATCGAAACAGAAATCTATCGGAAACCAACCTCAACCAATGCATTGTTAAAATGGGAAAGCTCCCATCCTAGCTCTTTACGACGAAGTATACCGGTGGGCCAGTTCCTACGGGCTAGGAGAAACTGTTCAACCGAGTGTGCTTTCAAAAAGGAATGTAACCTTCTATATAAACGCTTTAGACAACGTGGCTTTCCCGATCAGGTGATTGACACTGCATATAGAAGAGCACTGCAAACACCTAGGACTGAGACACTGGGTGATAGCAAGAGATCAATGCATGGTGCCAGGTCTGGCACTTCCAGCGTTGTACGACAGGTGAACACACCCAGGTTGATTGGCACCTTTACCGAACACTCTCATGCAGTATTCGACATCATTAAACATTACTGGCCCATCTTACAAAAAGATAAGGACCTCATTAAACATCTGCCTCCTCTTCCAGCTATTACATATAGAAGGTCGGCAAACCTTAGAGACATGCTTGTACAAAGCACCTTTTCTAATGTCTCTACACCTATCAACACATGGTTACCCCCCCAAACCTATGGGGTCTTTTAGATGTGGCCGGTGCAAGGCATGCAAATATATACCTACGGTAAAAAACTTCACAGCTCCACATAGTGGTAGGACTTTTGAAATCAAATCATTCATCAACTGCGAGACACGTGGAGTAGTGTATGGAGCTAAATGCCGGTGCAATCTTTGGTACGTAGGTAAAACTACGAGACAATTCAAGGAAAGGGTGCTTGAACATGTGGGTAACATCACACATAAAGCAGTACCCCAATTGCTAGACACATGAATGAGTGTCATAGTGGCCGTCGCTTTGACATTTCATTTTGGGGTATTCAATGTTGGAAAAAGGACAAGAGGGGCGGTAACTTTGACCGTAAATTGACACAGATCGAATCTGAGTGGATATTTCGTCTGGAGACCATTGCCCCAAAGGGGTTAAATGAAGATTTTAATTTAGCATGTTTTCTTTAACACACGTAGGTGTACCCCTTGTTCCCCCCCCCCGAGTGCGTACTAAGCATGCACATATGGGACATAAATGGGGGTAGTCATGTCAGCAACACTGTGTTCTAGTTGGTTTATTGACCATCTTACATGTGTCTCTTAATGTATGTGGTTTGTCCATATTCCGTCTAGCCCTCTGTTTTTCTCCCCTACTGTTTTCTGGTGGAACAGCCTCTCTGTGTATCTCCCCCTCCTCCTCTGGTTTCCCCCGCCCCCTTCCCCTCATATACCTCCATGCAATTATTCATATGTGGTAGTTGCGTTGCATGATCCGCGCCCCCCAAGGGGCGTGACACTATGTCTGATGCCCACATCTTGCTGGACGCATGATGCAAGATACATTACATGCCACTGTGCTTGTTATTCTTGGGGAATACACATGTGCCTCGACTGCGCGCCGCCCCTCGGTTTAGCCACCGCCAGGTGCGCGTCATGTCACCATGACAACTATACCTCCCCCGTGCACTGTCTACTGGAGGCGGGCTCGCACGCTGCCCCTTGCGAGCGAGCTAATAGCAGGGTGGCGTCCCGTCGCCCCGGCAACAGGCCTATAGCCGGATGTGACGGAGGTTCCGTACGGAATCCGTTACCATGCCAACGCCTGATGGCGGACATACACGCTAGGTGGAAGCGGGTGGCTGTGACGTACACACCACACTCCAACGCCAATTCTTGGAGCTAGGTGAGGCGGATTGGGGGCGATCGGGGTGATGTTAGAGGACACTGGCCACAGCATCTTCACCCACAGCGAGTGGGCACTGACAGGTACCATCTGGACCACCACTTTGGGATATCGCTGTTGTGTTGTGGCCATTGGATGGGGGACACGCCCCACTAGTAGGGCGGTACTCATTTCCTGTTCTACCAAGTATTTAAACAGCTGCCTGACCAGGCATACCCAGCTTTGATTTAAGCTTTGAGGGTTGATGATGGGGGGCTCTGTGTAGATATTTTACTCACCAATGTTGTAAATATTGTACATATTTTGTATAGCACCTTCTGAGGAAGCCCTGTTAGAGGGCGAAATATGTTCATATTAAGGTTTTAACTGTACAGCACTTTGCACTAGTGGTTACTTTGCTCTCTGCCATCCATCCTTATTATCTTGGACACAGTGGAGTCAGACAGAATTGTTGGGCTCTACCCTGACCGGTACTATCCGGCCTGAGGTAGCTAGTTCATAGCCTCTAACCTCCCCTGTTGTCCTGGTGCACTAGCTCCTTGTACCTGTGGGATAGCTACACCCCACCTTGCTACGTCTGGTGGGGGGGATCAGCCAGGACCCCCACAGCTGCTGCCAGTGCTACCCCTACTAGGGGAGTGCACCACTGACACCCACCCTTACATATGGGCAGCTGCTATATAACCAATTGGTTTATTTATTAAGGTGTACCTCGACCTCCTATTTTTACCTATAGGGCTTGTCTTTTTCAGACAGTTTGGGAGCAGGAGTATATACAGGATCCCTCAGAGCAGGCGTATATACAGGATCCCTCAGACCAGAGCAGGCGTATATATAGGATCCCTCAGAGCAGGCGAATATACAGGATCCCTCAGAGCAGGTATATATACAGGATCCCTCAGAGCAGGGGTATATACAGGGTCTCTCAGAGCAGGCGTATATACAGGATCTATTGGAGCAGGAGTATATACAGGATCCCTCAGAACAGGCGTATATACAGGATCCCTCAGACCAGAGCAGGCGTATATACAGGATCTCTCAGAGCAGGCATATATACAGGATCTCTCAAAGCAGGCGTATATACAGGATCCATCAGAGCAGGCGTATATATCGGATCCCTCAGAGCAGGCGTATATATATATATATAGGATCCCTCAGATCAGAGCAGGCATATATACAGGATCTCTCAGAGCAGGCGTATATACAGGATCCCTCAGACCAGAGCAGGCGTATATACAGGATCCCTCAGACCAGAGCAGGCGAATATACAGGTTACCTCAGACCAGAGCAGGCGAATATACAGGTTACCTCAGACCAGAGCAGGCGTATATACAGGATCCCTCAGACCAGAGCAGGCGTATATACAGGTTCCCTCAGACCAGAGCAGGCGTATATACAGGTTCCCTCAGACCAGAGCAGGCATATATACAGGATCCTTCAGACCAGAGCAGGCGAATATACAGGTTACCTCAGACCAGAGCAGGCGTATATACAGGATCCCTCAGACCAGAGCAGGCGTATATACAGGTTCCCTCAGACCAGAGCAGGCGTATATACAGGATCCCTCAGATCAGAGCAGGCGTATATACAGGATCCATCAGAGCAGGCGCATATACAGGATCCATCAGATCAGAGCAGGCGTATATACAGGATCCATCAGACCAGAGCAGGCGTATATACAGGATCCCTCAGACCAGAGCAGGCGTATATACAGGTTCCCTCAGACCAGAGCAGGCATATATACAGGATCCCTCAGATCAGAGCAGGCGCATATACAGGATCCATCAGAGCAGGCGCATATACAGGATCCATCAGAGCAGGCGTATATACAGGATCCCTCAGAGCAGGCGTATATACAGGATCCCTCAGAGCAGGCGTATATACAGGATCCCTCAGAGCAGGAGTATATACAGGATCCCTCAGAGCAGGAGTATATACAGGATCCCTCAGAGCAGGAGTATATACAGGATCCCTCAGAGCAGGAGTATATACAGGATCCCTCAGAGCAGGCGTATATACAGGATCCCTCAGAGCAGGAGTATATACAGGATGCCTCAGACCAGAGCAGGCGTATATACAGGATCCCTCAGAGCAGGCGTATATAGAGGATCTATCGGAGCAGGAGTATATACAGGATCCCTCAGATCAGAGCTGGCGTATATACAGGATCCATCAGACCAGAGCAGGTGTATATACAGGATCCCCTCGGATCAGAGCCGTATATACAGGATCTCGCAGAGCAGTATATACAAGATCCCTCAGATCAGAGCAGGCATATATACAGGATCCCTCAGAGCAGGCGTATATACAGCATCCCTCAGCATAAGTCTATACAGGATCCCTCAGATCAGAGCAGGAATATATGTTCATTTGACTGCCAGCAGTCACAGGAGACCTGTGACAGTGAAATAATCTGCAATAGAGATGTGTCTGTGTAAATATAATGGCTGGAAGGTGATAGGACAAGCCGTCCTGGAGACTGACACTTTCTGTTCCTGTTCATCACAGGGGGCGGCAGCCATAGCAGGATCTGGCATCACTCAGAGTGTGTGTCTGCCTCTGCTGAGTGTCTACCAGCTGAGCTCCAATGGAGGGAGCACGGTGAGTATTTGCCAGTTTATTTTATATGTTTATTTCCAGTTCAATGTTTAAAGAAAATCTGTAACGAAAAAAGTACCCCCCACCTCGGGTGAGGGAAGTCTCCGGATCCCTTTGAGGCTTCCCCCATCCTCCTCGGCCCCACGGCGGCTGCGAAAATCCTCCCGGAGCGGCAGCAATGTAAATATTTACCTCCTTGGCTCCAGCGCAGGCGCAGTATCCGCTCTCTGCACGGAGATCGCCTGCACAGTAGAGCGGCCCGACGGAGATTGGCTATTTTCGCCTGTCTCCGTGGGAAGAGCCGCAACAGCTCCCCCGCTGGAACCAGGAAAGGTAAATATTGCACAGCCTGACAAATTGTCGGCTGTGCGTTCCGTGGGCTGCAGCAAGACCGCCGTGGGACACAGGAGGACGGGGGAAGCCTCGATAGGGTTCAGAGGTTTCCCCCTACTGAGGTGAGTAACCCCTAGGGGAACTTTTTTTCAGTACAGATTCTCTTTAAGTAATAAAAGGTTGTTTGCTTATGGGTTAACTTTGATTTCCATCAATTTTTTTACTTTTATTTTTTTGGTTGCTTGGTTTTAACTTAACATTATTCTTTCACGAGTTATTTACCAGTTTCTGACCACTTCTAAAATGTGTTCAATGTGCTGCCCATTGTGTTGGATTGTCAATGCAACCCTCTTCTCCCACTCTTCACATACTGATAGCAACACTGCAGGAGAAATGCTAGCACAGGCTTCCAGTAGCCGTAGTTTCAGGTGCTGCACATCACATCTTCACAGCATAGACAGATACGTTAAAACCTAGCACACCATTGTTTTTCTTGTGAAATTCCCAATAAGTTTGATGTGTCACATGACCCTCTTCCTATTGAAAAAACAAAAGTTGGATTCAAAATGGCCGCCATGGTCACCACCTATCTTGAAAAGTCCCCCCCCCACATATACTAATGTGCCACAAACAGGAAGTTAATATCACCAACCATTCCCATTTTATTAAGGTGTATCCATATAAATGGCCCACCCTGTAGTTAGTAAAAAAGCTTGAACCAAGACCAAATACACACTAAATTGCAATGAGACATTGGTCGGGGCTAATGTGCATTGATCTTTCACTTTAGGCTATTTGCACACTAAGACGTTGCGTTAGGTGCCACGTTAAGGTCGCATAAAGTGCACCTAACGCGACACCTGGTGCTCTTCTATGTGGACGTCAGAGTGAGCCGCGTTGTGCAGCTCACTCTGGCGTCCGTGATGCGTACTCTTGGACGCATGCGGCATCACATGGTCCCGCCGGCCAATCACCGCACAGAGCGGCCACTCCAGGAAGTAAACACTGCACGTCACAACGTGCAGTGAATATTAATTAGCCATGTGCCTGGCCGCTCTCCGCTCCTCCCCAACATGACTGCCAATGTGCAGACAGTCTAACGCGGCTTAAAGAGAACCCGAGGTGTGTTTGAAGAATGTTATCTGCATACAGAGGCTGGATCTGCCTATACAGCCCAGCCTCTGTTGCTATCCCAAACCCCACTAAGGTCCCCCTGCACTCTGCAATCCCTCATAAATCACAGCTGTGCTGTGAGGCTGTATTTACATCTGTAGTGTCAGTCTCAGCTGCTCCCCCGCCTCCTGCATAGCTCCGGTCCCTGCCCCCGTCCCTTTCCTTCCAATCAGCAGGGAGGGAAGGGATGCAGGCGGGGACTGGAGTTCTGCAGGAGGCGGGGAGAGCAGCAGACTGACACTATAGAGATAAACACAGCCAGCTCTGACAAGCTGTTTGTCAGCAGCGTGGCTGTGATTTATGAGGGATTGCAGAGTGCAGGGGGACCTTAGGGGGGTTTGGGATAGCAACAGAGGCTGGGCTGTATAGGCAGATCCATCCTCTGCAGATAATATTCTTCAAACCCACCTCGGGTTCTCTTTAAGCCGCTCTAATGCCGTTGCAAGCTGCACTTTCGGGAGAACGTGCAGCGTTACATGTAATGCAACGTGGGCTGTGTGAACAGCCCACTTGTGTTACATTGCTGTGCGTTGGGGGAGCGTTACAGGCGCACTAACGTGCGCCTGTAACGTCCCTGTGTGTAAGCAGCCTTAGTCCACTTTTACATTTACTGTATGAGGCTGCTGCACACATAACGGAGCGTGAAAGGTTGCGTTTTTCTGTCAGGTGCATTTTTTGTGTGTTTTTTTTTGGTGTGCGTTTTTAGGGCATTTGTGTTTGCTTTTTTTTTCCCCGCATATGCATTTTTCTAGTGTTTTGCGTATGTTTTTATGCATTTGCGGTTCGCATATACAAAACGCATGTGCATTTTGTATGCGTTTTAAATGCATTTTTATATTGCGTTTTATGCAAATCACTAGGAAGACAACAGAAAGCGGAAATACATCACAAAACAATTTATTTTGAAAAAAACGCATACAAATCGCAATACATTGCGTTCCCATTGACTTTCATTATGTGCGTTTTTAAATAGTATGCAACAAAATCAGCGTTTATTAAAACGCATGCATACAAAACGCAGATGCGTTTTTTTGTTTGCGTTTTTTTCATGCTGCCCTTAGACTTTCATTAGCGGCAAAAACGCAGCATTTCCCGCAACGTTTGCATTTCTGCCAAGTGTGCACCTAGCCTGGGTGGGATTCCCGCACAGTTAGGAGAGGAGAACTGACAGCTGGTCTAGTGGACCCCATGAAAGCTGATAAGCTGAGAACTGGTGAGGGTTCCAATGAACTGACTGGCCAATCATACCGTCCTGTGTGTTTATGAAAACAATCAACCTTGATATTCAGTTTAATTTTCTCTTCCCGTAGGCACAACCTCCTCTGTCATCCCTAAAAGCGTTGGATGCTCCATCGTGGCCTGGCGTGTACAGACTGACCATGACCCTGATAGAGAGGCTGCTGAAGACGCTCAGATACAACTTCCTGACTGAGGCCTTAGACTTTGTTGGAGTCCACCAAGAGAGGATATTGCAGGTAGTATTTTGACACCAAAGTACAGGGAAGGCTCTGGACACCATAGAGCAAATGTGTCAAACACAAGGCCCGCGGGCCGAATGCGGCCCTCCTCGCCATTTTATGTGGCCCTCCAGAGCTTCAAATGTCCACCACTGTAAGCAGTAAAAGAATACGAGCACATTGCCTTCCTATCCAGAGGAGCACAGCGGTGACATTGTTACTGGTTGAAATTTTGTCAGTTGGAGGTGGGGTTCAGCAACAACCTATGGGCCCCCTCAGCAAAATTACCAGGGGGCCCCCTCTTGGGATCCAAACCCCTTTATGTGGTTAGTAAACCACCCCTCGCCCGAAACAAATGCAATGTCCTCTCAAGTTTTAAAGTGTCTTAAAGGGAACCAGAGAGGATGCAATATACATACCTGGGGCTTCCTCCAGCCCCATACGCACGGATCGCTCCCACGTCGCACTCCTCCGCTGCCTGCATCAGCCGCCACCGGGTCCCGTCATTGCCGCGAGTCGTCAAGTCGGCCAGCGGACGCGGCCAATTCTCCGCATCACAGGGTGCTCTCCCCATACAGATACGCATGTGGCTGTTAACTGCGCAGCCGCATGCGTACATGTATGGAGGGAGCCCCTGTGATGCGGACAATTGGCCGCGTCCGCCGGAAGTGACGGGTCCGGTACCGGCGGATCCAGGAAGCTGAGGATGGCGGCGTGGGAGCGATTCAGGCTTATGGGGCTGGAAGAAGCCCCCGGTATGTATAAAATCTGTTTCTTTTTTCACCCCCCGTTCCTCTCTGGTTCCCTTTAAAGCTTGTGGATAACCACAAATGCTCCCTTATAGCTGAATTATTGCAAGTTTCCTTCCGTTTTAAGAATGCAAATCTCGCCAAGCATTGCTTATTAATAGGAGGGCTTTTCAGTCTCTTTTATCCCCCTATACATTCCTAGTGGTTTAGGTCACCCTGACCTGCTTGGTTACTCCGTAAAGCTTGATATATATATATATATATATATATATATATATATATATATATATATATATATATACACACTAACACTTTGTGTGACACTTTGTGTGAACTTTCCCCTTTCTTTTCCTCACATAAATACCTTCATTACCGTTTAAGATCCCCAGTTGTTTGAATTGAGCAGCCATGCTGCAGCAACTGAGCCAGGAAGTCAGGTGGCCCACTGCATTGTGGGTTTTGAGGTTCTATGCAGGCTCCTAATAGAGAAGCAGGCAACACAGGGAGGGCGGAAGTGAGGTCATAGCACAGCGTTGCTTGTCCTTTGTAATGATGGAGACTGAGAAGGACACTGAAGTAAAGAGAATGTTTTAGATTTTTTAGTTAAAATGGGTGAAATTCTCCCTTTTATCAAAGTTTGTGAGGACATTAACTATCACCTCCCTACATGGTCCTGCAGGCTGTACAACCGTGGTTAAAGAGACACTGAAGCGAAAAAAAATATATGATATAGTGAATTGGTTGTGTACTATGAATAATTACTAGAAGATTAGCAGCAAAGAAAATATTCTCATACTTTTATTTTCAGGTATATAGTGTTTTTTCTAACATTGCATCATTCTATAATATGTGCAGATTACACAACACTCAGCATTCAAAATGAGTCTTTCAGAGCAGTCTGTGAAGTAATGACTTCTCCTCTAGCAGATAAAAAGAAAACAGTTCACTTACAGTTGAGATAATAAAAGTCAGATAACAGCCCTCTCCACGACTTAGTCGGAGAGTTGATGGCTTGTTTGCATAGAGATAACAACTGGAGTTTCTTAACTCTTCCTGTACTGGAAACAATTAGACTGATGTATCTGATCTTAATGTTGTATTTCTTAGCTGTACTACACATACAAATCATAATATCATCATTTTTTTTCGCTTCAGTGTCTCTTTAATAAAGCCTGCTTTGCTGTCCAGAGTGGTTCTCATTTGGGGGCTATTTGTTCCCTAAAGCTCTTTATCACCCAATTTTTTTTTTTAAATTAGATACTTCAGTAGGAAGAAGTCTCTGGATGGTCCAAAGGCTTTCCCAGTCCTCCTTCCCCCGTCCTGTGCTGTGCTGGGACCTTCTGAACAATCTTTAACATTAAAGTTCCCGTGTACGAACCTGGCCACACTGCGCATGTGCAAAGTATGCCCTCTGCAGTAGCATGGGGCCCGCTTGTGCATGGCTTTTTTCTCCATGTGCAAGCAGCTCTTTGCTACTGTGCGCGCGCGCGCTTGCTGACTCCTGCGTAACGAGGCCATGGAGGGGAGCACAGCTGCAAGATGACCCGGTGCTATGACAGCTTTTGCTGATCGAGGGCCGCGCAGGCGCATTGGCCATCAACTGGCTGAGTCGTCGGAAAAAAAAAACTGGATCGCTGCGGACTGGGAGATCAGTATGTCGCAGGGGCTGGTAGAAGCCCCAGGTAATTTAATCTGGATTTAATTCATTGACTTTTTAGTTTTCCTCTAAATTCTAGACCTCCTACAAACCCCAAATTTTGAGGGTATGGAGGGGAAAACTCGATCTACCTATTTGCAGATTTGCAGCCCCCAGGCCCTGCTGGTTCACAAGATAGGTGCGTATGCCATATCTCAGGAACCAGCTGGGCTCGGCGGCTGCAAATTTGCGCAGAGGTACATCAGAGGATCTCCTCCATACACTAAAAATTTGGGGTGTTTAAGAGGCCTACAATATAAAGAATTTTGAGTGAACTGTGATTGAGAATATACTGCGCATGCACGGGATGATGTATAGCGCAGTGACGAAGGCAGCAGAGGATATAAAGATCCTGCTGCACATGCATGTGTGAAGACATGCTGCAGAAGCAGAAAAATGTGACGGGCAGCAAAAGCTGTCATTGCATGGACTGGCAGCGAAGGGGTTGCGGAGGATAGAGGAAGCCTCTGCAGCATCCAGAGGCTCCTCCTACTAACCTATCTAACTTTTTTTTTTTTTTTGTAAAGATACAGGTTTACTTTAATAGAACATTCTTGGTGGAACAATGAATCGGGGGAATAATCCAATATGTGTCCCAGTGATTTATTCTGTAGAGTGATGGCCAGGACTTTATAAAGATATTTTATTTCACTGAATCCTTGTTTTGTGTAGAGCTGAAGGAACATTTACTATGTTTTTCAATACGGGAATCCAGCCTGTTGGCGTTCTGTGCTCCATGCGACATCTCACTTTGTGTAGTAACGTGCTGCGTATGTCTTTGTATCCGCAGTGTCTGAGCGCAGTGCGGACGGTACAGAACCTGGCGTGTCTGGAAGAGGCCGATCACACCGTGGGCTTCTTGCTGCAGCTCTCCAACTTCACCAAGGAATGGCATTTCCACTTACCGCAGCTAATGAAAGACATTCAGGTGAGGTAGACTCCACTGTGGGAACTTGTAGCTAGTGATGGTCAAGTATGAGTTAGCACAGCTTTGTGAGTCAAGGCCCTATGTGTCCAGAATGCTCCCGATGTCAGGACCGGCGCAGCCGTGCGCATGTGCAGGGCCCTCAACCTGTCCGGAGATGACCCCGGGAGACCGCTTGGAGCGGGGCTGCGGCGAGGGATACATAGGCTTCCAAGGGCTGGAGGAAGCCCCAGATAAGTAAATCTGATTATTTATTATTTTTTAAACCCTTTAAGAAGGCATTAAGCCTAATTTTTTTTTTAAATCAGTTTTACTCAGCTGGGGCTTCTACCAGCCCCTTGCAGCCGTCCCGTGCCCTCGCAGTCACTATCGGATCCTCCTGTCCCCCACCGCCAGCTACTTTCACTTTGCCTACAGGCCTGGCAACGCGTAGCCTTCTATGCCTTCCTGTTTGCAATAGCGGCCAGCGCAGGGCGCTATTGCGGACAGGATCGTGCAGAAGGAGACCTGCACAGTAAACCTGTCGGCCGAAAATAAGGATCCGATAGTGACTGCGAGGGCACGGGACGGCTGCAGGGGGCTGGTAGAAGCCCCAGGTGAGTAAAACTGATTTTTTTTTTTATAGGCTTAAAGCGGATCCAAGATGAAAAACTAACTATAACAAGTAACTTGTCTATTTATCTTATCTAAAGTTTAGATAGTTTACACAGCAAATCTATCTGCAAACAGCTTTAATAGGATATGATTATTTCTTCCTCTGATACAATGACAGCAGCCATGTTGTTTGTAAACATTACACAGAGGCAGGCTCTGCATCTTGAGCAAAAAAAAACTAATCCCCCCTCCTCCTCCCTCCTCCCCTCTGCCTCTGAAATCTCTGGCTAGTAATACCTCCCCCTCCTCCTGCCCAGACTGAGCTCCCATGAGCCCTTGCTACTGTCTGAAAGTGCCTTGGCTCTCTGAAAACCTGTGGGCGTGGCTTGTTTAGTTTATAGGGAATTAGAGTATTAAAACAAAAAAGTATTTGGCTTGATGAATGCCGTATAAACAATAGGAAAGGAACACAATTATGCAATGAGTAAAAGTTCATCTCGGATCCACTTTAAGGATCCTGAGGCTTTACTCTTCTTAGGTATTTCAATTTTTGCTTCATGAACTCTTTAAAGCAGTAGGATCAGCCATACTATGCCAGGGAAAAAAAACACATATATAAGTAGATAAATACTTGATTTACTTACATAGCACATGTATTATACTGTCCACATTTTGATTTCAGTGAATGTTCTATAGTAAATGACGATAATTCTGTTCCTGGTGGGGGCCATGTCTTTTGCCCACAGTTAAGGCTAACTCGTGATGTCATTTCTGCCCTTTACTTTTTTTTCTTGTCTCCTCCAATCGACCTCAGCCTTTCTTGTAAACACAAGTGAGTAGGGGATTAGGTTTCAGATAAGCAGCTGACAGGGAAATAAAGGTAAGAGGAGGAATAGATTATAGATAAAAAGAACCCCCAGCATGCAATTCTTTGGCACCGACTACTAAAAGGGCCAGTGCTCCTTAAGTATATGATAACTCCAAATCATAACAGCAGAAAAAGTTTTGCAAGTTTTGAATGCAGGATTAGCATCTTTATCACTTAATACACTCAGACCAGTTGCTGTTGAAATTTGATTTTTATGGTGACTATACCGCTTTAAAGCAGTATGTCCTACGTCTAGTAGCAAAAATCCTGACATAATCGGACAACTAGGGAGGTAAACCTACAGATAAGGATTCCCTGCTATATTTTTTGGGCACAGGATGCCTGTCTCTGGTATTTGACTTGCTCAGTGTATATGAGAATGACTGTTACCTCTATTTACATTGAAAAAAAACAAGAATCCCTCTGATCCGATCAGTTCTAATGAAGGAAAGGCAGAAATTGATGTCAAGCTTGTGCAGCAAATTGAGCTTCAGTGTTTCAGGATATGATGGAACACAGTTTCCAGTAATATTACACTATTGGGTTTTAGCCTGACCATACAGAAGGCGATACCCTTGTATTCCTGTGAGAGTAGTTATGCTTTATGAATTCCTTTACCTCTCTGATTGCAGGTCAGTCTGTGTTACCTATGCCAGTCCTGCACGTCTCTGCTGAACAGCCGGAAGATGCTGCAGCATTACTTACAGGTGAGTGTGAAGGTGACTGCGCTAGATCACATGATCCTGCGAGGGTGATGGAATGTGATCACATGATCCTGCGAGGGTGATTGTGTGTGATCACATGATCCTGTGAGGGGGATTGAATGTGATCACATGATCCTGTGAGGGGGATTGAATGTGATCACATGATCCTGTGAGGATGACTGAATGTGATCACATGATCCTGCAAGGGTGATTGTGTGTGATCACATGATCCTGCGAGGGTGATTGAATGTGATCACATGATCCTGCGAGGGTGATTGAATGTGATCACATGATCCTGTGAGGGTGATTGAATGTGATCACATGATCCTGTGAGTATGATTGAATGTGATCACATGATCCAGCAAGGGTGATTGTGTGTGATCACATGATCCAGCAAGGATGATTGCACATGATCCTGCAAGGACTTGTCACCCTTATATAATACATCTGCTTTCAGATAAAGAGCGGGGAAGCTGTGACATCAGGAACACCCTCACGCGGTCAGCGCACCCCTCAGACTCCATCCAAGCAGCCGACACCTGAGACTGAGGCCCTGGAGCTGAGAGCCCTGCGGGCGGTCCAGCACAGCCTCCTGAAGATCCTCAGCAAGACACTGTCTGCCCTGCGAGCGTTCACACCCGACCTCTGCCAGATCCTGCAGGTCTGTTAGGTTGTAACAGCAACCAATTGGAGTTCATCTTTTTCATTGATTTTATCTCAGTGAAGTTAAAAAGAATCTGTAATGAATAAAAAAGTGCTTGTGGGGAGGCTTCCCCCATCGTCCTGCGTAGCCCCGATCCAGCGCTGGCTCACTCCAAAAATCGTCCAAGCTTGCCGGTGGATGTGTGCAGGCAGACTAGCGCTTGTAGCATGCGGCGATATTTACCTTTTGGATCCACCGCAGTAGAGCGGAACCGGTCGGTCTTGGCTATTTCGGCGAGAGCTTGAGGGGAAAGGTGGTACTGCGCCCGCACTGGATCCAAAAGGTAAATATTGCCATCTGCAGCTGCCCGGGAGTCCCAACGCTGGATCGGGGCTACACAGGAGGACGGGGGAAGCCTCATTAGGATCCAGAGGCTCCCCCCTCCCAGGGGCACTTTTTTTTTATTTCAAATTATTTTTCAATATAGTTGGTTACTGCTTCTTGTGCACCTTCACTTAGTAGACATTTGTATAATGAAGGGTTTTTTGGACTAAATCTGCTTGTTTTGTGTATTAGCAGCCTCTGGACCTGTCAGAGTATCAGATGCTCCTAGCACTGAACTTCAGCACGCCAGCCTTCGATGCAGAAGCACCTCCATCATTCGGCACTTTCTTGGCCACTGTTAACGTGATGCTGAACATGCTGGGAGAGGTGAGGAGAGACGAGGGGTGTGGTGTATTGTGATGCTGAGCATGCTGGGAGAGGTGAGGAGAGAGGAGGGTTGTGATGTAATGTGATGCTGAACATGCTGGGAGAGGTGAGGAGAGAGGAGGGTTGTGGTGTAATGTGATGCTGAACATGGCGGGAGAGGTGAGGAGAGACGAGGGGTGTGGTGTAATGTGATGCTGAACATGCTGGGAGAGGTGAGGAGAGACAAGGGGTGTGGTGTAATGTGATGCTGAACATGGCGGGAGAGGTGAGGAGAGACGAGGGTTGTGATGTAATGTGATGCTGAACACGCTGGGAGAGGTGAGGAGAGAGGAGGGGTGTGGTGTAATGTGATGCTGAACATGCTGGGAGAGGTGAGGAGAGAGGAGGGGGTGTGTGGTGTATTGTGATGCTGAGCATGCTGGGAGAGGTGAGGAGAGACGAGGGGTGTGATGTAATGTGATGCTGAGCATGCCGGGAGAGGTGAGGAGAGAGGAGGGGTGTGGTGTAATGTGATACTGAACATGCTGGGAGAGGTGAGGAGAGACGAGGGGTGTGGTGTGATGTAATGTGATGCTGAACATGCTGGGAGAGGTGAGGAGAGAGGAGGGTTGTGGTGTAATGTGATGCTGAGCATCCCGGGAGAGGTGAGGAGAGGAGGGGTGTGGTGTAATGTGATGCTGAACATGCTGGGAGAGGTGAGGAGAGACGAGGGGTGTGATGTAATGTGATGCTAAACATGCTAGGAAAGGGGAGGGATGTGGTGTAATGTGATGCTGAACACGTTGGGAGAGGTGAGGAGATACGACGGTTGTGGTGTAATGTGATGCTGAACATGCTGGGAGAGGTGAGGAGAGAGGAGGGTTGTGGTGTAATGTGATGCTGAACATGCTGGGAGAGGTGAGGAGAGACGAGGGTTGTGATGTAATGTGATGCTAAACATGCTAGGAGAGGGGAGGGATGTGGTGTAATGTGATGCTGAACATGCGAGGAGACGGGAGGGGTGTGGTGTAATGTGATGCTGAACACGTTGGGAGAGGTGAGGAGAGACGAGGGGTGTGGTGTAATGTGATTCTGAACATGCCAGGAGAGGTGAGGAGAGACGAGGGGTGTGGTGTAATGTGATGCTGAACATGCTGGGAGAGGTGAGGAGAGAGGAGGGGTGTGGTGTAATGTGATGCTGAGGTGAGGAGAGACGAGGGGTGTGGTGTAATGTGATGCTGAACATGCTGGGAGAGGGGAGGGGTGTGGTGTAATGTGATGCTGAGGTAAGGAGAGACGAGGGGTGTGGTGTAATGTGATGCTGAACATGCCGAGAGAGGTGAGGAGAGACGACTGTTGTGGTGTATTGTGATGCTGAACATGCTGGGAGAAGTGAGGAGAGACGACGATTGTGATGTAATGTGATGCTAAACATGCTAGGAGAGGGGAGGAATGTGGTGTAATGTGATGCTGAACATGCGAGGAGACGGGAGGGGTGTGGTGTAATGTGATGCTGAACATGCTGGGAGAGGTGAGGAGAGAGGAGGGTTGTGGTGTAATGTGATGCTGAACATGCTGGGAGAGGTGAGGAGAGAGGAGGGTTGTGGTGTAATGTGATGCTGAACATGCTGAGAGAGGTGAGGAGTGAGGAGGGTTGTGATGTAATGTGATGCTGAACATGCTGGGAGAGGTGAGGAGAGACGAGGGATGTGTTGTAATGTGATGCAGAACATGCCAGGAGAGGTGAGGAGAGACAAGGGGTGTGGTGTAATGTGATGCTGAACATGCTGGGAGAGGTGAGGAGAGAGGAGGGGTGTGGTGTAATGTGATGCTGAACATGCCAGGAGAGGTGAGGAGAGACGAGGGGTGTGGTGTAATGTGATTCTGAACATGCTGGGAGAGGTGAGGAGAGACGAGGGGTGTGGTGTAATGTGATGCTGAACATGCTGGGAGAAGTGAGGAGAGACGACGGTTGTGATGTAATGTGATGCTAAACATGCTAGGAGAGGGGAGGGATGTGGTGTAATGTGATGCTGAACATGCGAGGAGAGGGGAGGGGTGTATTGTAATGTGATGCGGAACATGCTGGGAGAAGTGAGGAGAGACGAGTGTTGTGATGTGATGTAATGTGATGCTGAACATGCTGGGAGAAGTGAGGAGAGACGAGGGTTGTGATGTAATGTGATGCTGAACATGCGAGGAGAGGGGAGGGGTGTGGTGTAATGTGATGCTGAACATGCTGGGAGAGGTGAGGAGAGACGAGGGGTGTGATGTAATGTGTTGCTGAACATGCTGGGAGAGGTGAGGAGGGTTGTGATGTAATGTGATGCTGAACACGTTGGGAGAGGTGAGGAGATACGAGGGTTGTGGTGTAATGTGATGCTGAACATGGCGGGAGAGGTGAGGAGAGGAGGGTTGTGGTGTAATGTGATGCTGAACATGGCAGGAGAGGTGAGGCGATACGAGGGTTGTGGTGTCCAAGTAACTGCATCCTCCTTGATATAAACTCAGTCCTTTTCCAGTCTCCATTAGTTACAGGTAGCAATTGTCACATTGTTTTACTTCCAGTGGAACACAATTCATTAATACATTTCTCTATTTATTTATTTTTTTACTATTTTGTCACCAGCCCTCCCTCCCCCCGCCAGACTGCCAGCTCCTATATAAAATAGGTAACCAACTATGGAGAATACTAACTCAGTGAAGCGTTAGTTCTCCTCAGATCGGTCACCTATTTTATATAGGAGCTGGCAATTTTGGCGCCCCACGTTGGGCGCCAAAATTGCCAGCTCCTATATAAAATAGGTAACCAACTATGGAGAATACTAACTCAGTGAAGCGTTAGTTCTCCTCAGATCGGTCAGATGGGTTCTTAACCAGTCATACCAACAATATATATTTTTAGTATCACATATATCCCCAATGAAATAATGAGTCTCAGACCAAGATCACTTTTTATCTTAAAATAAATGTATTCTTGTAATAATAAACATAGAATATACAAAGATCACATAGAACAGGGTTATTATAAAAAAGGCAATAGTAAAAATATCTAGCAACATTTCTCAGCCATCAGGAGTACATAAATTAAAAAGAGTTACGTACCACCTCCCTTACAGCATATCTCGGCAATGTCCTCTCTGAACAGAGCCTTGACCTATATTTATAGGGGACATCGTACCTAAACCAAGTTTCACTCACGTGAGTTCCACAGTCGTCACAAGAGACAGACATGTGAGGGGGAGTTGGCCTTGGATGGGGCCAACTTGAAATTTACGACTCCAGGGTTTATGCACAGTTGAATGGGTCACTTAAAGTTCATTCTTAGTAGGTGAGAGTTGAATTCACAGAGTTCACCTAGAGTTTGAGCTTACTAGGTAATAGGGCATCTATAGTTCATAAGCAGTTCATACGGTTACTATAATTCACAGCACACCAGATATAATAGGATTATTAAACACACACTGCACATGATATAATAATGCAAACAGTTACATTAGTCATATACCATAAGATATGCATATGTTTCTCTAATTATAGTGCTTACACTATTTCAGTTTACCTAATGACAACCTGATAATAAAGATTAAATATTTTTGACAAGACAGCCAATCAGCGTGATCTGCTGTCATAGGCTCCAGCCTATGACAGCCAATCACTTCCCTGCCTCTGGAGGGGACAGCCGTGTCCCGCGGCTGTCCCCTGTACAGCGTTGCCTTAGATCCCAGCGCTGTACAGGGTAATTAGACGGCGGTTTCGCCATCTAGCAGTCTCCTAGTGGCGATTGCCGCTGGGAGACTGAAGGCGGAGTTGGACTCGGCGTGCGCGATCTCCTGCAAACCACACATTAAGGAGCTTACGGCGATCGGCGGTCCTGGGGTTGCTGCTGTGTCCATGCCCATCGGCGTGACGCGGCCGGCAAGTGGTTAAAAGAAAAAAGGAGTCAGCAGTGCCTCTTTTCAGCAGGACAGATAACGGGGACAGATATCCCCTTCATAACTTGGTTTCTTTCATGTGGCGTCTCTGAATGCAGAACAGCAAGTTAGATGCAGCTTTTGACCTTAACCACTTGCCGACCGCACGCTCATACCGTGCGTCGGCAAAGTGGCAGCTGCAGGACCAGCGACGCAGTAATGCGTCGCCAGCTGCAGGCTGATTAATCAGGAAGCAGCCGCTCGCGCGAGCGGCTGCTTCCTGTCAAATCACGGCGGGGGGCTCCGTGAATAGCCTGCGGGCCGCCGATGGCGGCTCGCAGGCTAAATGTAAACACAAGCGGAAATAATCCGCTTTGTTTACATTTGTACGGCGCTGCTGCGCAGCAGCGCCGTAAGGCAGATCGGCGATCCCCGGCCAATCATCGGCCGGGGATCGCCGCCATGTGACAGGGGACGTCCTGTCACTGGCTGCACAGGACGGATAGCGTCCTGTGCAGCCCGGATCCCCGGGGAGGGGACAGGTAGGAGAGGGAGGGGGTAATTTCGCCGCGGAGGGGGGCTTTGAGGTGCCCCCCGCCAGCCACACGCAGGCAGAAGAGATCAGACCCCCCCTGCACATCATCCCCATAGGGGGGAAAAAAGGGGGCCAATCTGATCTCTCTGCCTGCACCCTGATCTGTGCTGGGGGCTGTAGAGCCCACCCAGCACAGATCACTAATAACCACGCTGGTCCTTAAGGGGGGGTAAAGGGTGGGTCATCAAGTGGTTAATATAAACGCCTGGGGTGAACATTTGGGAGGGCACGCTGGATCTTTAGCTATGGCAGACACTCGAGCGCATTGTTCTCCTACTCACCCCGTCTGCTGAATGCTACTCTATCGTTCAACACGCTTAGTCCCTCGTCCTACCTCCATACTAACGTACGCATTACTAACCTCTAGGCTAGCGACATGTCTATACATCCTGCATCCTGAAATGTTAGCCGAGGGCTCACGTTCCGATCCTTGCCGAGCTACAGTCCTCATACACAGGGCTGTGGGGTTGGTGTCAAAGCAATTTTTGGGTACCTGGAGTCGGAGTCAGTGGTTTCCTAAACAGAGGCGTCGGATTAATTTTGTACCAACCCCACAGCCCTGCTCATATGGGCATATGAGGGTTTTTTAGCACCACAATGCAGCAGGAAAGTTACTGGTGATACCTGCACTATGTATCATTCGCTATTATTGCCGATAGAGCTCTGTCAATAGTTACTGCTGCTGTAGAGTCACCATTTGAGAATCCACTATGAATGTAGTTTGTGTGCAGATGGATGTGATGCTGATTATGATATATCTTACTTTGTAGATGGACAAGAAAAAAGATCCTCCTTTTCCGTCAGCAGCTCCCTCATTCCCATCAGAAGAAAGTAAAAACCTCAAGTGAGTCCCTTCAGCAAATCATTGTAGAAAATACTTCAAAGGGGTAGCTTTGCTTGTATGCCACAGTTGTGTAGGTTTCGTCAATGGATTTCACAGGTTTAGAACCCCATTGCTGCCTTATGTTTATACTTTTCTCACTTAAGACAACTGAAGCGAGAGGTATATGGAGACCCTGAACAAGCATGCAGCAGATTAGGGGTTTCTGACAGCATGCTTGTTTCAGGTGTGTGATTCAGACACTACTGATGCATGAAAGATCAGTAGGTTGTCAGGTAACTGGTAATGTTTAAAAGGAAGTACATATGGCAGCTTCCATATCCCTCTCAGTTCAGGTGTCCTAAGGATGGCTGTACATTAGAGAGGCTGCTAAGTGATGCTAATTTGATTGCAGTTTTGTACCCGGACCAATCCAAATCAGCCGTAACTGCGTTTGACTGGCCCAAATCCAAATTGCAACATAATTGGTATCAAGTCAGAAAACTTACCATACTTGTTTGTAGTGCTTTTCCTGACTTATCACAGCCAGACATCTGTAATGAGAAATCTACCCAGCAACAAGCCATTTTTCCCCTCTTTTATCTGATTGGCTAGTAATTACACCTGTTAACAGAAAGCCTTGCATAACCATGTCTGAGCACTGGCAGTTAGCACTGCACCAGAACACTGCTGGTAAAAAATTGTTTACTGAAACAGAACTAGGTGCTTGTTGGCCAATCAATTGCAGAGAAAGTTACATGGTGCACAGGCACCTTCTGCAGTAGTTGGTAGAAGTAGCAGCAGCTTGCATGTTTTAAATCTTCTCTGTACTGGCTCCCTGCCATCTTTTATGCCCCATGCAGCAATGGGCAGCGGTGGGAGGAGTTTGCAAGCAGAGTCAGGTATGGGGCTGTTGTCGGCTTAGCAGGCTGCTGAAGTATACAATAGGCAACCAAGGGGAATTTTAGTCCTCTGCAGAAAGCAAAATCAATAATGCATTAAAACTGTATTTTTCCACCAGGGGGCAGTGTGGGGATGGTATTGCATGTTTGAAGTTCATTTAGGGCTTGTGCGGTGCTATTTCGTCGGGAAAATCGCGGCAACGAAACTGCATGCGGTTGCGTTGCCTTTTCTATGCGGATTTTCACGCGGAATCGCTCGAGGTATGTGCAACGCGATTTTAACCATGTCAATGCCGGCAAGCATTGACATGGGTTTTTAAGCAGAAACGCAGGGAAAACCGCAAGACTAAAATGCTTGCGGTTTTCCTATTTAGTTACATTACCGACGAATTGCGTGCGGGTGTGCGGCAAGCGAATTCTGATGGGTCTGCAGATTTTTATTTTTTTTTGCACAATGAACCACACAGAATCCCGCACAAGTGGAAACAGTCCCATCCACTTGTATTGTCTATGCGAATCTGCATGCAGGAAACGTATGCAGATTCGCTGTAGTGGAAACGGGCCCTTATGCTTGAAGTTCCTTTTTAAAGCATGGACTCTTTTCTTTCCAGGCCTCTGCTGCTGTTTATCATTGAGAACTGCTTCTACCTGTCAATATCACAAGCCGTGCGATATCTGCGGGATCCCTCCATACACCCCCGAGACAAACAGCGCATGAAACAAGAGCTCGCCTCCGAACTGGTATGGAACATACATCAATGTAAACTCGAATATTACTGTCTGCATCATGCAGGAATGGAGGCCACATGATTGTTTTTTATATAATGACTTTAGGTCTGTTGGTGGACATGGGAACTAGCACCGTCCTTACCAAACAATATGGCATCCCACCACATTCTATCATCCAGCAGTACCACACTAATGCATCGCACTGTATTCTTAAGCACCCGACTATAGGCTGCAGTGTTCTCTCCAGAATTTTTTTTCCAGCTGGGCGGCATGAAAAAGTAGCTGGGTGGAGCACCCGGCTAAAATGCCTGGGGAGAACACTGGGCTGTAATAGGATGCAGTGGCTGGGAAGGTTTGTAGAACCATCCTGTCAATAACTAAGATTCTGGGTAAATAAATTAGGGCTACTGTAATCGTAATTTAATGGAACCATTTTGAAAGACTCTGAAGGCTGAGCTACAGTGCAGAGCGCTTTGTGATCTGTCCACACTGCTTTGCATTTTCAAAAACACATTCCCATTGAGTTGCATTAAAATATCAGAAAAAAATGTAATGTTTCACGATCGTGACAATTTTTGCGCAGACAGATCACAAAGGGTTCTGCAGTGTGGCTTCGCCTTTAGTGCCATTTCCCACCATGAATTATAATTGCGTTGGATTTCACAGATACCAACTGCACGCCTCTCCGACATGATTTTTGTGCAATCCTACGGGCGTATAGTTCAACTTCAAATTATTGGGGGTGGGGGGTTGGGATAAAAAAAAAAAAATACTGAGCAAGAAATAAAGTTACCGGATCAAAAAAATACACGTTTGCATGAAAAATGCAGCAGGACTGACGTTTATGATCAGGTAAAATCACATTACGCCAATGGAAACATTCTTGTGCAGTTTCCAAGAATATAGCATTTTGCAAGCGATCAGATTGACATTGCAAAGTACTGCCAATGAAAAACTTAAGGTGGCCACTAATGATACAATTTGCTGAACAATCGATTACAAACGATTCTTCATATGAATGATCATAAATGATTGCTTAGGACCTAATGGACAAAAATCTCCTAACCGATCAGATTAATGAAATCGATCCGAATTTCGGTTCGATCCCATTAATCTGATTGGTTAGGAGAGTTTTGTCCATTAGTTGTCCCAAACTATCATTTACGATCATGCATACGAAGAATCTATTTGTAATTGTTCTGCAAATTGTATCATTAGTGGCCACCTCAAGATTGGACTTCCAACAAGAAAACTACATAGGTCTAGTGACTGCATTGTTAAAATGTAGGAGTTTTTAAGTCTTTCCACTTAGCCCACTGGACTACAGGGGAGTCAGGCAATAAGTATATAAAACCTGGGGTAGGAGTCGCAATATCTTCACTGCTGCGTCGGAGGAAGACTGGGAAGCAGCGTGGCATCTTCACTGCTGCGTCGGGGGAGGATGGGGAAGCAGCATGGCATCTTCACTGCTGCATCGTGGGAGGATGGGGAAGCAGCATGGCATCTTCACTGCTGCGTCGGGGGAGGATGGGGAAGCAGCATGGCATCTTCACTGCTGCATCGGGGGAGGACGGGGAAGCAGCATGGCATCTTCACTGCTGCGTCGGGGGAGGACGGGGAAGCAGCGTGGCATCTTTACTGCTGCGTTGGGGGAGGACGGGGAAGCAGCGTGACCTCTTCACTGCTGTGTCGGGGGAGGACTGGGAAGCAGCATGGCATCTTCACTGCTGCGTCCGGGGAGGACTGGGAAGCAGCGTGGCATCTTCACTGCTGCGTCGAGGGAGGACGGGGAAGCAGCGTGACCTCTTCACTGCTGTGTCGGGGGAGGACGGGGAAGCAGCGTGACCTCTTCACTGCTGTGTCGGGGGAGGACTGGGAAGCAGCATGGCATCTTCACTGCTGCATCGTGGGAGGATGGGGAAGCAGCGTGACATCTTTACTGCTGCGTCCGGGGAGGACTGGGAAGCAGCGTGACCTCTTCACTGCTGCGTCCGGGGAGGACTGGGAAGCAGCGTGGCATCTTCACTGCTGCGTCCGGGGAGGACTGGGAAGCAGCGTGGCATCTTCACTGCTGCGTCGGGGGAGGACTGGGAAGCAGCATGGCATCTTCACTGCTGCGTCCGGGGAGGACTGGGAAGCAGCGTGGCATCTTCACTGCTGCGTCCGGGGAGGACTGGGAAGCAGCATGGCATCTTCACTGCTGCGCCGGGGGAGGATAGGGAAGCAGCATGGCATCTTCACTGCTGCGTCGGGGGAGGATGGGGAAGCAGCATGGCATCTTCACTGCTGCATCGGGGGAGGACGGGGAAGCAGCATGGCATCTTCACTGCTGCGTCGGGGGAGGACGGGGAAGCAGCGTGGCATCTTCACTGCTGCATCGTGGGAGGATGGGGAAGCAGCGTGGCATCTTCACTGCTGCGTCGAGGGAGGACGGGGAAGCAGCGTGGCATCTTCACTGCTGCATCGTGGGAGGATGGGGAAGCAGCGTGACCTCTTCACTGCTGTGTCGGGGGAGGACTGGGAAGCAGCATGGCATCTTCACTGCTGTGTCCGGGGAGGACTGGGAAGCAGCGTGGCATCTTCACTGCTGCGTCCGGGGAGGACTGGGAAGCAGCTTGGCATCTTCACTGCTGCGTCCGGGGAGGACTGGGAAGCAGCATGGCATCTTCACTGCTGCGCCGGGGGAGGATAGGGAAGCAGCTTGGCATCTTTACTGCTGCGTCGGGGGAGGACGGGGAAGCATCGTGGCATCTTCACTGCTGCGTCCGGGGAGGACTGGGAAGCAGCATGGCATCTTCACTGCTGCGCCGGGGGAGGACGGGGAAGCAGCATGGCATCTTCACTGCTGCGCCGGGGGAGGATGGGGAAGCAGCGTGGCATCTTTACTGCTGCGTCGGGGGAGGATGGGGAAGCAGCGTGGCATCTTCACTGCTGCGTCGGGGGAGGACTGGGAAGCAGCGTGGCATCTTCACTGCTGCGTCGGGGGAGGACGGGGAAGCAGCGTGGCATCTTCACTGCTGCGCCGGGGGAGGATGGGGAAGCAGCGTGGCATCTTTACTGCTGCGTCGGGGGAGGATGGGGAAGCAGCGTGGCATCTTCACTGCTGCGTCGGGGGAGGACTGGGAAACAGCGAGGCATCTTTACTGCTGCGTCGGGGGAGGATGGGGAAGCAGCGTGGCATCTTCACTGCTGCGTCGGGGGAGGACTGGGAAACAGCGAGGCATCTTTACTGCTGCGTCGGGGGAGGATGGGGAAGCAGCGTGGCATCTTCACTGCTGCGTCGGGGGAGGACTGGGAAACAGCGAGGCATCTTCACTGCTGCATTGGAAGGCAGGGTGACATCTTCACTGCTGCATCGAGTGAGGAGAGTCGGCATCTTCACTGCTGCATTGGGATTATCATGGGAACAATTGTTGCTTCATGAAGGAGGGTTACTCTGGGTTTTATTTTAATAAGATCTTTCCATTGTGTTAAAGAGAAACCGTAACCAAGAATTGAACTTCATCCCAATCAGTAGCTGATACCCCCTTTCCCATGAGAAATCTATTCCTTTTCACAAACGGATCATCAGGGGGCGCTGTATGGCTGATATTGTGGTGAAACCCCTCCCACAAGAAGCTCCGAGTACCGATGTACTCCTGGCAGTTTCCGGTCTGTGAGCCTTGCTGCATTGTGGGAAATAGCTGTTTACAGCTGTTTCCAACTGCTAAAAAAGCAAGCAGCAGCTACATTACCTGCCAGCAGGAAAAATGTCACCATGTGATAAATGTCAGAATGTAAATCAGGGATTTAAAATATTTTACAATGGGCAAACACTGACTTATCATTTATACATAATTATTGTTAAAATGACGCACTTTTATATTACATTATTTTCACTGTATGGAAGGCTAACTGGATATACTAATACAATATTGAAATCTAAAACTATGTAATCACTTTTAGACAAAGGACAATCTTAAGAGATGAAAAGGTTTTAGTGAAACTGGCTGTAGATCTACCTCACTTTCATTTTGGCAAAAATGTTACCTTATTGCCCTGCCAGTGTCTGCCTCAGAACAAGCATGTATACTCAGTTTGGCTGTGCTGGCGCTGTGCATGTTGTAGATGCAACACCAGCTCTGCTGCTGCCCAACATTCATTGCTGAATTTCGGGCATTTTTCTTTTAAAGTGTAATTCCACATTTTGTTGATATGTAGCTAATCACCCACTTGCTGTGAAGAATGTACAGTACTTTAGAGGGCATAAAAATGTACGGATTTCATGGTTGACAAAAAAAAAATCCTTTTTATTTCTTGTGCTAAAAAAGGGAGGATAAGATTTAATAATACTAAATTACAAGACGACTTGTGTGGTAATATGTGTCATAGCAATGTTTCTAAGCCAAGGTGAACTTAATTTATATGTCACAGGTTTTGAAAATTGTTTTGGGGTCTAAAGGGGTCCCATTCCTGAGAAAAGTCCAAACAATATTGTCTGTCTGCACTTCTTTGAAGAAGGGAACCCCCTGGGGCCCCGAAACAATTGTCAAAATCTGGGTGTTATCTGCAATAAACCAGAACTGCATCTGGACAGATTTGTGCTAACCTATCTTTGGACTTTTAACATTGATTCTTTGAGTTGACGTGGTTTACCACCCGGGGATAATCAGCCACTACTTGGGTAAGGTGTGCCACCCCACACAACTCTTCTTGTACTTTAATTCCAAGGGAAAACAATGAATGCACAAACATGGGGGGATGCATGGTGAATCATAGTGACATTTTGTATAGAGCCATAACGATTTCTTCTACATGTCCTTTCAGAGCACTCTTGTGTCCAGCCTGTCTCGGTACACACGGCGCGGCGTCCCTTCCTCTCCTGCTGCTGGCCATCTACCGACTCCGCAGCAGAAGTCTGGAACTTCCTCCAAGGCCGCCCCCGAGGCCCAGGAGCCAATCATCCAGCTAGTCCAAGCTTTTATAAGACATGTACAGAGATAAAACAAACTTTGCCGAGGATGTTTAAGATGTGTATATAACGGAACTTCCTGTCATCCTTCATGGACCACAGCTAAACAAGAACATGACAATGCATCCTTGTACAGACTAGTGTCTATCGCACTGCCGTGTACTTCCACATACGCTTATTTAGCTGTGCAGTGCAACATTACGTAAACCAGCCAATCCAGTTTAACCTCAGTAGGCGGGACAGGATTTGATTGGTTGCTGTTACTTTTTGTACTGCCTTCATTGCATCAGCCTGCTGGGGACAGCAGCAGAACCACCTCACTACATCTGCCGTTTCAGCCATGATACCACCTTTGGTTCCCAGCATGCAGTGCTTGCCTTTACTGTGTCTGTGTGCGCTATATTCCTTTTTTTTTCCTTTGTTTTTGTACGATTTTGTTTTTTTCTGGAAGACAACTCATATTTTTTTGACATCCTATTTATACTGTAAAGTAAAACGAAAACCTTGTTTACATACTTTGGTCTGACTTGTCTCTGCCCGATGAAAACATCCACCACAAATGCAGGAATTACTTAATTTATTAATATATCTAATCAAACACAGACGGTAAATGCAGACAGGCAATAAATAACACACAAGAATAAAAGAAAAGTAATCATTACTTAAGAGTGAAGCAGTGGGCCTTTTGGTTTTTACCTGCCACTTGTTTAAAATAATAATAAAAAAAACTAAGCAGGACAAGGAATGCTGGAGTGACTGTGGCCCTTAGTTGATGGTGCGGCAGCCATTTTGTGTCTTCTAAGAGCAAAAACACCAGACAGTAGAGGAGGTCAAGTGCAAAGTGATACTACAGCAGAGCTGAAGATGGTATTCATAAAGCACTGACTCATAACGCAGCAGTGCTGTACAATGAATAGGGATGGGCACACGATGGTTTCCCTGCAGGAAGTCATTTAGCAGTGGATATGGTCCTAGAGCAGGATGACAGAATTCAGTGGAAGATTTGGTTGTTTTGGACAACTATAAAAGTTTACGTAAAAGAGGACCTGAACTCAGAACTTCCTCTCTGCTCTAAAAGATCCACAACAGCATACTAAACTTTAAAGAAAAACATTTTTTACAGCTGATAAGAAATCCTGCAATAAATCTGCAGTATGACTACTTCCTGTTTTTGTGGAAGCAGATAAAGTGTTAACATCCCGCGTTTACAAATTAGCTGTGTCTGCTAAGGACTGCTGAATGTCTGTACTGACGCAGCTGAGAGATCAAATTACACTTGTGATTACTTGAAGATGAGGGGGGGGGGATTAGACAGGCTCTGATCTCTTAAAACACACAGGGTGCCTTTCTCTGTTTTCCTTGTGTCCTGTTCAAGAGTACAAATCCACTTTAATACAAACCTTCAATCAGAAGGCCTGGAATGCTGCTCTGAATGTGTGGTCCCCTCATTTCAGGGGCAGCCTAACAAGGATTCATTCTAAAAAGGCTTTTGCTCTATCCAATATGCATAAGCGCGAACATACAGTACATTCTTATGGCAGAATCTTAAACTTCTAGTATTATTTTTTTTTAACTAGTTATTATTGAGAATGGTTTTACCTATAGCAAGAATGGCCTCAATTCTGGTAGGATTTTCAAACAAATTACCTCATGGATGGTAATTTACCACATGAGGTAATGGCATTTAGCAATTGTGGAGGGTTTTAGTCATGTTTTACCTCATATGGTAAATTGAGGTAATTTGCATTTATTTTTACAGAAAATAGCTATTATCATGGAAATTAGGAGACATGTTAGCACATAATTTACCGATCAGTTTTAAGATGGCCATACACTTATAGATTTGCAGCAGATTCGACCATCAGATTTCTGTCAGATGCCTGTCAAGTCGGAATCTGACAGGAATCTGATGTGTGCCACACACTAGGAACAGATTTCCAACAGATTTCAGAATGAAATCTATTGGAAATCGATCTAAATGCATTATTGGACCATTCGATCCAATGCAACTCTATGCACCATCAATCTGCTGGCAGCAGCATCGAAATCGGCCAATGGATCGGCAATCTATTTCCAAAATGGACCAGTGTATGGGGCCCTTTAACCTCCTTGGCGGTTAATTTTTTCTGCAAAAATTGCAGAATTCCAATTTTTTTTTATTTTTTTTTTAATGTTTCATGTAAAGCTACCAGAGTGGTAGCTACATGAAACACCACTAGAGGGCGCATGTGGCCCTCTAGTCCGATCGTCGCCGGCATCTATAGCAAACAGGGGAACGCGTATATAACGCGTTCCCCTGTTTGGCTTCTCCTGTCGCCATGGCGACGATCGGGATGACGTCATGGACGTCAGCCGACGTCCTGACGTCAGGCACACCCGATCCAGCCCATAGCGCTGCCCGGAACTCATTGGTCCGGGCAGCGCAGGGCTCTGGCGGGGGGGGGGGGGGGGCCCTCTTTCGCCGCTGCGTGCGGGCGATCAAGCTGTGCGCGCGGCTAGCAAAGTGCTGGCTGCGCGCACAGCAATTTACAGAATTAAAATCGCCCCACCAGGGGCTGAGATCTCCCCCTGCGCGGCATAGCCCGAGCTCAGCTCTGGCTTACCGCCAGGGAGGTTAAGACCTGCCTGTACCTGGAGGTATAGTCAATTTGTATACATTTTGCAGTTTTATTGGAGTTCCTATTAGGGCTGTGTAATAGAAAAGAATAGTAGAAATAAAACTCCAAATATTTACTGGATTTTTATTATAGGGGATGCCTAAAAATAAACTTTTCATAGGTTGCTACATGATCAAATGCACCTTCCCCCCTCAAAAAAAATCTTCCAAAGACTATCCTAACTTGACAATTAAAGACTACTATTATTATTTATTTACTGCATGCTTACTGCTAAAAATACTGCAGGTTTTACTGCATGTTCGGAAATGCAGAAAAATCTTTCAGAATTGCTAAAAAAGAAAAATACTGCATGAGGTATTTCACTTACAAAAATATATTTACCTCACATAGCTACCAGAATTGAGACCAATGTCTGCCGCTTAGAGTTTTCTGTGGATGAGTGGCAATAATTCTTACATGTAGAAAGTTGCAGTCTAGAAGCGTCAGCATATTTACACTTACGTGTGGTTAAAAGGAGGCGGTGACCAGTTAAGGTGGCCATACACTAAGATGGCCACCTGACATTCCCAACAGATAGATCCTTCTCTGATTGAAATCTAGTCACCAACTATGGGGCCCTATGCAATTGACTACTACCACACCCCCAACCCCCTTGAGACCTAGATCTTCCATCTGATGCAACTGATATTTTTAATCAGTTTTAGAGGGATTTACAACTAGGTGATCCCTGACAAGTGGCAATTAAATGTCGTCGGAGCATGGTTGAATTTAACAATGGCTAAGTGACGATTCTTCGATCGGATCTTGTTAGCAGAAGTGCAAAATTTACCACACACAGTAGTTTGAATGGAGGGATCGTTAGTTATTGTTGAATAGGAACAAAAAACACAAATTATCATCCAAATTGATCTGTCTACATGGACAATAATTGCTGTCTTTTACAGTCGTAGGGACCATAAATCATAAGCTTTAGGCCTCGTTCACATCTAAAATCGCAAACGCAAGCGGTTTTCGATTTTGTGCGGCAGGTTTTCTTCCCTCCCTACCGGCACTTAACTGCGCGCTGTGTTTTTGGTAAAAGTGCTTTTCTAAACACTTTTCCAGAGCGGTTTTATCATTCACTCCCTGACGCAAGTCAGAGAGTGAACTTTGACCCGGAAAAGAATAAATACAATGTATTTATTCTAAAAAAAAATGCGAATGCAATCGCCGCATAAATCTGTTTTGTGAGCGTATAGCGCTCTTCCTATACCTTCCATTATAGCAAAAAACATGCCAGAAATGGTACAGACAGAGCTTATTGGACGCAATGTGCTGATATGAACCTTCTCATAGAGATTCATTGCACAAGCGTTTTGTGGTTGATTTGGAAAAAAGGGCCCTTAGTGTGAACGAACCCTCACAGACAGATACTGCTTCTGTTAGAGGACTCTGGTTTAGAATGTTGCATAGAACTGGGGATGGCTGGAATTGTTTAAAGGGAAATAAATATGGCAGCCTCCATATCCCTCTCAGTTCAGGTGTACTTTAATTTACTGAAGCATCAGATTATTTGAACAAATATCTAGGCATAGACTGCAGTTAACATAAAATGACATAACGTAGTTCAGGACTTCCTGTTAGTGGCAGGTTTACTTTAAAACGGACTTCAGTAGCATCACACATGCAGTGGACACCCCTACACTGCAGGATCCATCTTTCACTGATAGAAATGGGGCTGCAGGTACACAAACGGATCATGCGGGTCTAAGCATGGGAAAAACCACAGAGAATTGCTCACAGTAGCCCCGGACCGCAATATGGCTCCCTCTACTGTTTGCAGGGCACAAGTGAAAAAAGCAGCAGGGGGGAGGGGAGAAACAGTACATACTTATGACAAAGGAATGTGATAGAAAAAGATGGCTTGGCTCTACAGGGATCGGAATAGTCACAGAGTAGTTCAAGCTTTAGACGTTTTTGTGGCCAAGCACGTCGTTTGATACATTCTGTCTCTGCATAGTGCGGCTAAAGTGATCTCTCTCTGTACTCTACAATGCAATTTAGAAATAGGGCAGAACTCCATAAAACAGGGTAGGGGAGCTGTGCAGGAACGGGGGAACAGAAGAAAATAAAACCAAAAACATTGGGACTGATCGGCCACATACAACCTCATCTCATCGTTCCAGCATTCACTCTGAGGGGGGTTATTCGTGTCTGTGACTTTAGTGCAAGCAGGTCTGGTGATGAAATGATTAAGCCTGTGAGCTGCCCCCTCTCAGCAGAGTTAAGCACAGTAACTACTACTGTGCAGTGGGGACAATTTGGAGGCCGATCAGAGGTGCGGAGAGGAAGGGGAACTTGCAACAACAGATGACCTGGGGATTGGAAGCAGCAGCCTCTGAGCAATGAGTCGGACCCTGGGGGCCATTGGCTTGTTGAGAGAATCTGCACACCTGTTACTCTAGTCTAGCTGAGGAGCTCCAGGTAAGTAACTGGTACTTTTCCTTTCTTGTTTCCTCTTTCTCCAATCAGCCAGTCTGGGTCCATTCCGGGGAGGCTGTAAACTGTGATAAGCTAAGGAACAAGAGGGAAGATTAGAAGTTCTGCAAGTTGAGAGGAGCACAAAGGATAACTCGCAGCTGTGGCCGGTCTACTCACCTCGTCTGCCTTGAGTTGGAGCTCGCTGCTGTCCGCTGCCTCGTAGTCATACAGGACTCTGGCTTTCCTTGTGCCGCTGGCTGGGGGCTTTACCTCCGCTGGGTTCAGAGTCCCGTCTGAGGGGTTAGGGCTGACGGCCTGCAGAAGTGGGAGGGTGGCGGCTGGTGGGGAGGTGCTGAGAGGAGGAGACGGTGCCTCTGCATTCCCCACAAATGTGGAGGGGAACCTGTCAGGGATAGAAAGAGAGGCGAGTCAGGATGAGACACAAATGGCTTCCATCTAGTCTGCATAAATGGTCTCCAGCCCAGTAGGGATGATCAATGAGGTGCAAACATTTCCAAGTTCATGCAGATTTATGTATTTTTTATGCAAATATATGCAGCTTGAAAATGGACCAATCAAGCCCCTCCCAAGTTTAAATTGGTCAATTTTCAAGCTGCATATATTTGCATAAAAATTTACATGAACCTGCATGAATATTTGTATCTCATAGATCATTCGTACCAGCCAGTTAGATTCCTAAAGGAGTCTAGTTTTCTCTACATTCCCCTTTAGGGTTGATCAGTGAGCAAATAGTTCTGAGTTGGAGCAGGCTATGCAAATGTGTGCAGCTTGAAAAAATGAACCAATTGAATCCTGCCAAGGTAGAAGGTGATTGGTCCATTTTTCAAGGTGAAACCATTTATATAATCCTGCATTAACTCTGAGCTATTTGCGTTACATTGCCCATATCTACACCCAGCCAATTTATTTTTTATTATTTATTTTTACCTCTTCCTAAAAGGGCATCTGAGAGAAAAACAATTGTATTTGTATCTATCCTTTGTCTCCTAAAAAATGACTCTTTTTAAGATATCCCACAGTTTTAATTTATATTTAAATCTAGTTTTTACTGTTTTATTGTCTCTGCTCAATGACAGTCATTGAAGTAAGCCAGAGCTCAGATGTATGAACTATTGGCTCTTTTTCTTTATTTTTCCTGCTCTCAGAAGCCATTTACTAACAGGAAAGTATTTTATGGCTGTAATTACTTATCAGAGAGGGTTACGCTATAGTCTGACCCAGACAGACACTGTCACTTGCATGCCTGATTTTTAACTTTTTCCAGGCAGAGAAAGAAAAAAAAAAAAAAAAGGAACATAGCCTAGTTATTTGTGTGCTAGGTACTGTACATACATATGTCTATCTCATGTCATCTCGGATGTCCATTAAGGTGGCCATGCATGATACAATAAAATTATCTAATTTTACGGTAATTCGATAAATATGATCGGATCTCTAGAAAAAAAAAGCTTTTTTTTTTTCATTTGACTGAAAAATTCCAAAATTTCCCCTTTTTCCCCGATTTTTATCGATCTGGTATGCTGGAAATTTTTCTTCAATTTTTCTAAAGATTGTATGGTGTGTGTTAGATTGTCAGTTCATTGATATACACACCCTTGCAATTTTGTCAAGAGTTTCCAATCATTTTTATCATAATTGGGGAAAAATTGAACATAGCTGTGTGGTACAGTGGTCATATATTTAAAATGTTACAATCCGTCAGAAAAATTGATTGCAATTATTAAATTGAACAAATATTTTAAAACAATGTTGTGTGGCAACATTTTTACTATCATAGATTACTTATACAATCTCATATTACTCAAAATGTGTTCCTCGTACTACATGTAAGTGGCAACATTGCCCAATCTAAATTGGAAGTGTGTGCATTGATGTGCCGTCCCTGTCTGGTTGAAGTTATTCAACCTGTTAGGTCTTTGGCTCTCCTCAGGCAAGAACTACCGCATCCCTGAGGAGTTCTGGAGATGAATGCATCTGTGCTGCACATGCACGAGAGCCTGGACTTGTGAGTGCCCAGTACGGATGCGCTCGTCTTTGGAAACTACTCAGGGAAGCGAGTGGCTCCAAAGGCTGCCCGAGTGGCTCCAAAGGCTGCCTGAGGAGTACTGAAGAGCTATCTGACCTAGCAGGTTGCATAACTTCAACCAGGGACAGCACAGGAACGATGGAACAGGCAGAGGACTGGCTAGGCTCTATGGTTTCCAGAGCTGTGCCTCTTACATATGCGAGTATCTAACCTGAAGAGAGCTCTCACTTCAGGTTCCCTTACAAATGTATACCAGGGTCAGGTAAAATTACATTATGTTCAATATAGTTTCTCTTGAAGGACAAGTAAGAAGACTGGAGGCTGCCATATTTATTTCCTTTTAAACTATACCAGTTGCCTGGCAGCCCTGCTAATCCATTTGGCTGCTGTAGTGTTTGAATCACACCAGAAACAAGCATGCAGCTAATCTGGTCAGATCTGACAATGTCAAACACCTGATCTGCTGCATGCTTGGTCTGGGGCTATGGCTGAAAGTATTGGAGGCAGAAAATGGGACTGCCGGGCAACTGGTAATGGTTAAAAAGAAATAAATATGGCAGCCTCCATATCCCACTTAAAGCCAATGGGTACCGTTTAAAAAAAGAAAAAGTCAGATACTCACCTAAGGAGAGGGAAGGCTTGGTCCTAATGAGCCTTCCCTCTCCCGGTGCCCTCGGTGCTGCGCTGGCTCCTCCGTTCGCGTCCGCCGCCGCAGGGACTTCGGAGGTCTTCGGGAGCACTTGGGCTTCCGAAGACGGGCCGCTCCATACTACGCACGCGCGAGTGCGTCATAGTGGGCGCTCGCGCATGCGTAGTATGGAGCGGCCGCGTCATCGGGAGCCCGAGTGCTCTCGAAGGCTTCCGAAAGCTCCCTTCAGGATGCGGAAGTGGTAGTATTTGACCGAACTGGTCGAATACTGCCACGTGGGATCCTGCGCGGGACCGGGCACCGGGAGAGGAAAGGCTCATTAGGACCGAGCCTTCCCTCTCCTTAGGTGAGTATCTGACTTTTTCTTTTTTTTAAACAGTAAACATTCACTTTAAGCCTTGTTCACATTGCGTTCCGTTTGCGTGTCCATCTGCGTTGGGCTGGTGTTGAGGCGTTTTTTTTTCCCCGATTCGGTGTGCAATTTGTTTTTGTGCTTAGCAGTTTTCTAAGCGTTTTTAGCAAGCAGTTTTGTAATTCACTCCCTGACGCAAGGAACGAGGTGAACTCTTTGGCCTGGAAAAGAATAAATACAATGCATTTATTCTTAAAAAACCTCTTCAAATGAAAAGTAAGCCAGCACCATCGATAACAATTTGCGTGGAGACACGGACATTACTTGACAAAGGGAGGCAAGCCTCCGAAACGTTGTACTTCAATATGTCTGTTTGTCTTTAATAAAGTAAAAGAGCAAATTGTTATGGATGGTCTTACTATTCATTTGAAGACATGACTGGGACTTATGTGCTGTGAGCCCCATTCGCCAGGCACATCATTTGTTTCTGACAGGGGTGCTATCTAACCACTATATATAGTCTTAAAAATACCTATAACGAAGAAAACCTCCCCTGGGGGGTACTCACCTTGGGTGGGGGAAGCCTCCGGATCCTATTGAGGCCTCCCCCGTCGTGATCAGTCCCACAGCGGCGGCGAAAATCCTCCCGGAATGGCGGCGATGTAAATATTTACCTCCCCGGCTCCAGCGGGGGTGCAGTATCAGCTCTCCGCATGGAGATAGGCGAAAATAGTTGATCTCCGTCGGGCCGCTCTACTGCGGAGGCACAAGTCGCCTGCGCTATAGAGCAGTCCCGATGGAGATCGGCTATTTTCGCCTATCTCTGTGCGAAGAGCCGCAATAGTGCCCCTGCTGGAGCCGGGGAGGTAAATAAATCAGCGCTTGTCAGGCTTGTCGAGGGAGGATTGCCGGATACTTCGGGGAAGCCAGCGCAGGACTGCCTGCAGCTACAGGGGAGGGGGAAGCCTCATTGGGACCCTAACGCTTCCCCCTCCTGAGGTGAGTACCCCCCAGGGGAACTTTTTTTTTGATACAGAGTCTCTTTAAAAACGTGAATGTTTGATACACAAAGCGATTTTGTAAGTGTTTTGCATTTCTCCTATACTGTCCATTGAGGTGGAATCGCCTCTAAAATGGTACATGCACCGCTTTACTGAACGAACAGCGCACGGCGTTTTTAAAAACCGCACACGGGCGAAAGAAAGCCAAAAACACCTGCAGTGTGAACAAGCTCTCACTTCAGTTGTCCTTTAAATGAAAACTTGAGCTGCAAGCTTGAGGAGATCCCAGCATCTCAGACAAGACCACAGATACCAAATCGCGTCACAACCTGCCAGCACTATACTTACACATCCCCCTTGGAGCTGCCAGCACAGGAAGAAAGGGAAAGATCAATAAGTGATTTAGTTATTTAGCAATACAGGTATATTCATCTGTTAAATCCCTAGTTCTGGAACAGTTTTTATGTAAATAGTAGGCAATTTATAAAAAACATGTTCTTAAAGTGTACCTGAGATAAATTGTGTATAGAGTTATACTTACCTGAAGCTTCCTCCATGGCCCAGTAGTTAGTCTGCTTGTTCTCCATCCTCCCTGTTCCCTTCGTTGTCCTGCAGTGTGGCTGGTAAAATTCCCTGACTGTCACGGTCACTGCGCAGGTGCGGTCCCATCGTGCTCCTGTTGCTGGGAACACTCTATGCCGTTTGCTAAGACTGTAACTGCGGTAGAACAGATGGGATCGGGAGGATGGAGACTGAGCCGAGAGACTACAGGGGGCTAGACCCCAGGTAAGAATAAATCTATACACTTAGTTTATCTCAGGTTCACAGTTTTCATTTGTGCCTGCTGTATGTTTAGGCGGCAGCAATGGCTGAGCATGTTTTCTTCTCCTTACTCTGCCTGCTTGAAGCTACTCCATTATGCTATTTACCATCCCCACCCTTCCCATAGTAACAGTACACCTTGCTCGGCTATCACCAAAGGACACAGCTCATTTCCCCAACACGATCGACCTCAGTCCCAACAGGGGACACAAATAGTTTGTGTCTGCACCTTTAGCAGCAGAGCTTGTTTATATCAGTCTGCAGTCATCAGGTAATCAAGGAGGGTAAAGTAACTGCTCAGGAGCTTAGACACTGATCACTTCCTGTATTACAGACGGACAGTCTGTGCAATAAGCTGCATTCTTCTCATATAGATTAAGTCTGTGCCTTCCCACTTGCAGTCTGAATTGTGGGATAATAAGATTCAAGCAGGAGCTTCACCAACAGATCCAGAGTTCTTCACACAGCTGTTTGTAGTCACGTATCATCACGTTTAATACAGGTATTTTTAGGATTATGCAAGATTTGTCTAAAATAAGATACAATAAAATCTTATCTCATTATTGATATAATTATCCTAAGGGCCGGTTCACACTAGAGCGGGTGCTCAGTAAGCACATCCGCCAAGCGGATGCATTCCGTCCCTTTTTCTCCACTTGCAACATATTCCTAGTCTGCTCATCCGCCTCTGCGTTTATCACGTCCGCATCGCCACTCACCTGTCCCACTACCGCTACTTGGTCCAACCATACATTTAGCCCGGAAGCCAGGAGGAGCATGGGACTCTCCATAGGCTGTGTTAGGCCAATTCTCCCTAGGAGCAGGGAGACTTTTTATTGGTCCACCATGAACCAATTCCCTGTTCCCTTTGGTCTTTTGCAGCCCAATGGAGATCCCCATGTTTATGCCGGCCACCGGTCTCTGTAGGAGGGGCTGAGCGGCGGCAATTGGCAATGATCATCAATGGGGCAGTTTTATGTCACAGCAGCGATCGACTGGCGAAGCGGACGTGGCAACTAGCCTAGTGAGAATGGGCAGTGTTTGTTCTCATAGGCTTTTATCGCATACATTTTCCCATCCAGTCCGAGAAATGTGCCAAGTTCAGACTCGCACAACGTACCAAGTGGAGGCGGATCCTCTTTAACATTAGGATCTGCTTACTGTGTTAAATGTTTTTTAAGCAAGTGTGAACCGGCCCTAAGTGCCTTTTGCCCAAAGAAATATCATGTTTATAAAAACCTCCGCTCCTCCTCCAATCACAGACAACCGGACTGAAAGCAGCCATCTTGCATTATCTAATAAGTTTGGTTTGTAAGCACATTTTCCTGGGTGCACAGTTTTCTATCAGTGTAACTTGCACACAGAAGCTCCTATAATCAACCTCAATATACCCAATTGTACCACTTATTGTGGCCAATTGACCAATCAACTGTCCCATGATTTTAGCCAGTTGTCAATCATAAGCACAATCAATGCAAAAGTAAACCTTAGTTGAGTAGGTGGGTGAAGAGTAGCAGCAGGGGATCTTAAAGGATACCACAACTGGCATGTGGCATAATGAGATAGACATGTGTATGTACAGTGCCTAGCACACAAATAACTATGCCGTGTTCCTTTTTTTCTTTCTCTGCCTGAAAGAGGTAAATATCAGGTATGTAAGTGGCTGACTCAGTCCTGACTCAGACAGGAAGTGACTACAGTGTGACCTTCACTGATAAGAAATCCCAACTATAAAACACTTTCCTAGAAGAAAATGGCTTCTGAGAGCAAGAAAGAGATAAAAAAGGGGGAAATTCTTATCAGTGAGGGTCACACTGTAGTCACTTCCTGTCTGAGTCAGGACTGAGTCAGCCACTTACATACCTGATATTTACCTCTTTCAGGCAGAGAAAGAAAAAAAGGAACACAGCATAGTTATTTGTGTGCTAGGCACTGTACATACCCATGTCTATCTCATTATGCCACATGTCAGTTGTGGTATCCTTTAAGTACTGCATCAAGCAGTACAATGCTAGTGAGGGTAGCAGTGCAACCCACTCGCAATAAAAGACTTATGCTGGGGGTTGCAAAGCAATAAAGGAAAGGCTTTCTGAACTGGGCTGTGCTCGATATACATGCGCTAGTCTACTCTAGCTCAAGGCTTACCAATCCTGTCTTCAAGTACCATCAACAGTGCACGTCTTTCAGAAAACCACAACCATTATCTAACTCTGGATTGCCACAAAACATGCACTGTTGGTGATACTTGAGTTCAGGGTTGGTAAGCCGAGGGGAGCCAGCAGCAGGGCCGGGCCGAGGCAAGAGAGGCTCCAGCCTCAGGGTGCAGTGTAGGAGGGGACGCACAACTCACTCAGCTATCATTCCCCTATTGTGTTTGAAGCAGAGATTAATATTGAAAGGGGATACATGTGAGTGACCGCAAGCCAGATAACTAGAGATTAAGGTGTTGGGGGCCCTGGTGGCGAATCTTATTCTAAAAGCAATCAGTGTGTGACGGTTGGGGTGGGAAGGATAGAGGGGCGCGCTTTGGTGTCTCAGCCTTGGGTGCTGTAGGACCTTGTCCCTGCTCTGGCTAGCAGGAAACCGTATAGGGAACAATTCTCTAATCACAGCACGGAGGGTTGTTATTGGCCGAATAGTGTGGGTGTAGTTTACTACAACCTAACATTTTGAGACAGTGCTGTCCAACCAATCACACTAGAAGAATTCCATATGAGGTTTCCTGCAGGGCCCTCTAAAGTACACCAGTGCTGATAAGTATGTGTAAATGCTCAGGGCTCATTTCCACATGCACGCTTTTAGCCACGCTTATGGAAACACCATCGCAGGGACATCAGAGAGTGCATAGACTGAACTGTCTGATGTTTCCGTACATAGGCTGGGATTATTCGCTGAATTGCACGCATTGTGGGGCGACTGCGCCCGCAATCCCATTCATTATAATGAATGGGATCGCAAACCCCACCTCGGGGAATTACGTATCGCACGGCCACCTGTGTTGCAATGGAAACGAGCCCTCGGAAAGGTTATAGGTCGGCATTGAGCATAGCAGATGTGGAATGTACAGTCAGCTATCCAGCCAGGGTGACTTCAATGTAGAGGTTAATGCCTACATACCTGCCCAGCTGTTTCTGCAGATCCAACATGTACTGATAGCACTGGGCATAATACGTAGCCTGGGCTTCTGCGAACTCGTGCAGGCAGCGGAGGTGGTTGACCTGAGGAAGAGAGGAAAGCTGAAACACGTGGCCCTTTTTCCAGGATGACATCCATTAATCTAAGCCTGAGGTCACTTAGTAAACACTAAACTCTCAACAGGTAAGCTGGAGCGTGGCAATGTAATGAGGGTTTCCCATAAAGAGTCCAAACAAGACAGAAAGTGCGTAACAGAATACTCCGTACAACAGTTTACCCTTCTCTGCTGTTTGTTTCTGTGTTCTATTATTCAATTTCAGCTCATGGCGAAAGGACAGCTGCTCTATCAGGTTATGGTTTGGAAAGGAGATGATCAGTTGAAGGACAAACTTGTGTGCCCAGAAAGACCAACCCAGCTCCAGCCAAAAGCTTTTCACAGCTTTTAATAAGAGGTTTGGAAATGTCATTAGCTTGTTATTGATCTCTGTGCCCCTTTTTGGGTAGAATTCTCCCACTACCCCAGAACAGGGACAGCAATAAAAACCTGAAGAAGGGTGCAAGCTCTTATATTGCTGTAAGTTGCCATTTTTGGGCTTCCTTAAAGGGAGCCTGAAGCCTTAAAAAAAAATCCTCTTTTTACTTGACATTTATGTTAAGCAGCATGAGCATAGCTAAAACGCTGCATTTCCGAGGCAGAACGATGTAATTAAACTCCCCAAATCCCCTGGGCTAAATTCGGGGCTCCTTCCTGGTAGAGGCAGAGCTTTGTGCAGTAGCTCTGCCTCTACTCGTGTCAATCTCCGGGATCTTCACTTCCTACCGACCCTCTTAATATTTTTTCACTGGGAGGAACAGGGAGAGGCGGAGATCCGTGGAGATCGACATGACTGGAGGCAAAGCTACAGTGCTAAGCTCTGCCTCCACGGGCAACAAAATCCCCGACCTGGAAAGTCGTGGAATTTTGTCCCAGGATTTAGGGGGTTTAATTACATTGTTCTGCCACAGGAATGCAGCATTTTAGGCTTCAGAGGAATTTTTTAAAGAGAACCCGAGGTGGCCTTGTATTACGTAAGTGGGGCACAGAGGCTGGTTGGGCACACTAACACCAGCCTCTGTTGCCCCATCGTGTGTGTCAAAGACCCCCCTGCTCGCCGCTATACCCCCGCAGAGCTGGCGACACGCAGCGTGTCGCCAGCACAATGTTTACTCTAGCGCTGTCTGTCAGCGCCGCTCCGCCGCCTCCTCCGCATCGCCGCTACCCGCCCTCGTCCCTTCCCTCCCGCTGATTGGAGGGAAGGGACGAGGGCGGGTAGCGGCGATGCGGAGGAGGCGTGGGAGCGGCGCTGACAGACAGCGCTAGAGTAAACATTGTGCTGGCGACGCGCTGCGTGTCGCCAGCACTGCGGGGAGTTTAGCGGCGAGCAGGGGGGTCTTTGACACACACGATGGGGCAACAGAGGCTGGTGTTAGTGTGCCCAACCAGCCTCTGTGCCCCACTTACGTAATACAAGGCCACCTCGGGTTCTCTTTAAGGCTTCAGACTCTCTTTAAGGCCTCTTTTCCACAGGCAGTTGATAGGTAGTGAAATGCTGCTCGCTGCTGCCTGGCAACTGTTTGCTGCTGCCTGAGAACTGCTCACTGCTGCCTAGTAACTGTTTGATAGGCAGTCTAAATAAGCAGCCAACTTATTTAGAGACTTGCAAGTGCTCCAGGCCAATTTATTTTAGCATTTTTATATTTGTCACATTTACTTACTACTACTTACTACAGGTGTAATGTGCAGTGTGAGACAATAACAGGACTTCTGCTTTCAGTGTCTATATCCTCTGCTAGCAGAGAGACATCAAAGCATTCAAATAATTTACAGCACTAGGTGTCCTGCTGAAGTCAAAAGCAGTGCACTTCTCTCAAACAAGATACCAGTAATTCCTCTGAAGCTACTTATGGGTTATAAAATATATATATTTATTGGCCATCAAACAGATCTTTTAACTTTTGGAATGGCGGAGTCACACCTGGGACAAGCAGGTTCACAGAGGTGCCTGGCTCTTCTACTGACCACATATGCTATTACTACGTGATTATTGCCTGATGAAGCGAGATCAAACCTGCGAAGCGCATTGCATTGTCCTCCAGAGTATGTAAATAAACTTGTTGTATTTGACAAACACTTTGGCAACTTTGTGTCTGCTTGGAGGAGGTAAGTCCACCACTGCCTCCTCATGTTTTAAAGTTTTTAGCTACTTTTATCCTTTTGACGCCTCTGTATCCATACTACAGTGTCTGATGTGCATGCTCGTTCAGGGTCTAAGGGCTAAAAGTATTAGGGCTCGTTCCCACTGTTGCGACGCGATTTCGGCCGCATTCCGACGCTTGTAAAAACGCATGCGGATGCGTTTCCACATGCGTTTTTACCCGCGATTTCGCCTGCGATTTCGCATGGCAGGGTGCCATGCGAAATTAACCATGACACTGCCAGGGCTAAATAAAATTGAAAAAGGTGCGAAATCGCACGCGAAATCGCGGGTAAAAACGCATGTAACAAATGCATGCGTTTTTACTATTAAATACATTAGCGGCGATTCGCACGGATTCCCGACGCAGGCGAAATCGTTGGCTCTTTTGTGCGTTTTTTTCACGCTGAAAAAAACGCACCTCAACAACGCTACAGTGGAAACAGGCCCATCCACTTATATTACATGTGCGGATCTGCATGCGTTGGACGCATGCAGATTCGCGATAGTGGAAACGAGCCCTTAGAAGCAGAGGATCAGCAAGACAGCCAGGCAATGTGCATTGTTAAAAATGAAATAAATATTGAGGCCTCATTACCCTCTCACTTCTTTTATAAGCAGTGTTTCTCCATAATGAAATGCCTGTTATCAGTGGCGAAGCAATAGGGCAGGGGTGCCCATTAGGTAGATATCTACCGGTAGATCACAAGGACTTCATGGTAGATCCTGACCGCACTACATTTTCCGTTCTGAGTATACAATTGTGCTCCTAAAATTGCACATAGGTAGATCATTTTGACTTGCTAATTTTTTGAAGTAGCTCACAACCCAAAAAAAAGTGCGGGCACCTCTGCAATAGGGGATGCAGAGGTTGTGACCGCACCGGGCCCCTTGACCAGAGGGGTCCTCCTTCATCCATGGTGACCCTGATGAGTCACGAGGCAGTGACAAAATCGATAGGGCGGAGACTGGACATACTGGGAAATCGGCGGTGAAGGTCTACGGCGGCCCCTGTCTGATGTATGTGGCGGATCCCCGGGACAAAGTGTCAGAACGGGAAAGAACCATCAGCCCAGCATAGGCAGCGGGGGAGAGCCCGCCATAAAACTATGTGCACATAACGCCCAGGACCATGTGACTGGCTTTTAATAATAAAGTTTTAAATTCTATACTGCATCACACTATGAGAATCTCACTTTTTTGAGGTAAACAACTACTAAGGAGGAAGGGATGGTATTTATTATCCGAAGGATCCAGGACCCTGAAGCACCAAGGCTCCTGGATTCATGCTTTCTCTGACCAGTCTAATAGTGGTCAGAGACGTCTGGTGAGTGTGTCTTTTATAAGGGTGTATCTGGTGGTGGACCTGAAAAGATTATCGATGATAGCAAGATACAGAAGGCTGAATATTTGAATGCATTTCATGGACTGATGTGTTGAAGGACTTATAACGGATGTGCGCTGAAATATTGTTTTTGATACTTGAAGCGGTTATAGCCTAAGACCTGATTGAAGCGCACTGTGGAAACGCATTTGATTTTTAATCATTTTATTCCGCTGGATCGCTTTGATATTAATTAATGATGCAGAGGTTGTGACTGCACCGGGCCTCTTGACCAGAGGGGTCCTCCATCCATCTTAATAGCTTTGCATTGGTGCTATGCTGGTAATGAACACCTCCATATGTGCATTGAATAGTAGTAATTCTTACCGTGATTACACCTCTCTGACACTGCAACTGTCCTTGGTAGGTTTTAAAGAGAACCAGAGACGAAGCTCCCTCATGTATTTTACCATATATATCAATGGGAATATAACACCTACTCTGCTCTTTGTTTCATTTTTCACTGCTCAGTATTCCTGCTACGAGGATACATAGCAGGAAATCAGAGCCACAAGAGGGCAGGCTTGGGCTTGAAAAGACATCACAGAAGACTGACTCGGCTATAATCATCCTGGGGCAAAGCTAGACTGAATGCTCAGTCGGGGATTTTTATCTGGGCTGATAACAAGAAGACTGTGCAGTGAAAAATAAGAGCGTTCTGGGAATTCCATATCAATAGCGTTCTTGGGGCCCCAAGCTGCTTAGTTACGCCACAGCCTGGTATAGATGTGTGGCCAACTTTCTTAGTGTCAGTCTGCATTTAACCCATTAGCAGCTTCAAAGGAATTCTCTCCTTTGAGAGAGAGTGCACTGCTTTTCACCTCAGCTGGCAGAACTGACAATTTTTGGGATGCTTTGATGACTCTCTGCTAGGAGAGGCTATAGAAACTGAAAGCAGAAGTCCTCTGTTATTGTCTCACACTGCCCCCTAGTGACAAGTGGCCATAAATACACATTACAGCAGTACTAATTAGTAGCAAGAAAAGGTAACAAATAAGAACTAAAAAAAAATGTGCGAAAATTAATTGGCCTGCGGCACTTGCAAGCCTCTAAATTGGCTGCTAAAGGGTTAAAGGGTATCCACAGCGCTGTGTGACCAAACGAGCAATATAAACACGGCCAGCGGCTACAGAGCTCATGGAGGCTTAAGATTACAGCTCAGCACTCACATGGGTACTGCTAATCCCTTCTAGCAGCAGCCTGGTGACTTCAGCCTGGCGATCAAACTCCGTCTGCGCCACTCGCAGCTCGTGCTCTGCCTGCAAGAGAAACAAAGCATCTTTCTTAGTTACACACACAGGGGAAAACAACACAAGTGTACCTGTCACCTGGGCACTGGCCTTCTCAATAACTTGACCTAAATTTTAGCAATGTCTTCCTGTCATTTTACCAGAACATCACAGTGGCACTAAAAGAGCAGGCTGAATATTGGGTTAGGTTTTCCAAATGGTAGCTTGCAGTGCTTGCAGGTGACAGGTGCACTTTATGATAAAGATATGTTGATGTAGTCCAGCACTCTGCAAGTGAGGTTTGACATTCCTACTTTGAATGATTAAAGGACAACTGTGGTGAGAAAAATATGGAGGCTGCCATATTTATTTCCTTTTAAACTATTCCAGTTGCCTGGCAGCCCTGCTGATGTATTTGGCTGCAGTAGTAACATCAGAAACACGCATGCAGCTAATTTTGTCAAATCTGACAATAATGTCAGAAACGTCTGATCTGCATAAGCTTGTTCAGGGGCTATGGTCTAAAGTATTAGAGGCAGAGGATCAGCAGGACAGCCAGGCAACTGGTATTGCTTAAAAGGAAATAGATATGGCAGCCTCCATATTCCTCTTACTTCAGTTGCCCTTTAAAGGGAACCTGAACTGAGAGGGATATTGATGTTTCCTTTTAAACAATACCAGTTGCCTGGCAGTCCTGCTGATCTCTACAGCTACAGTAGTGGCTGAATCACACACCTGCAACAAGCATGCAGCTAATCCAGTCTGACTTCAGTCAGCGTACCTGATCTGTATGCTTGTTGAGGGTCTGTGGCTAAGAGCATTAGAGACAAAGGATCAGCAGGAGAGTCAGCCAACTGGTATTATTTTAAAAGGAAAAATCCATATCCTTATCAGTTTAGGTTCCCTTTAAGATTTGATGTACTAAAGGCAATGGCTTATAATGCACTGTGAGGTAGCTCAGATGGAAGCTGCCACTCCAGCTAATCAGCCTCACCCCAATTCTGCCGGCATCACCGGCATGCAGCTGGGGGTCAGAGGATGTCAGCTTCCATCTCAGGCTTCACATGTGGGTATAAATACATTCAGGTGACATACAAGGGAAAAAGGGGACCTTCGGCAGCGTAAAAATTTAGAATAACCAATACTTAAATTACACAGTTCATACATCTTGCCTGTAGATGGCACTGTTCTACTACTTGTATAACTAATATGATTATCTAGACTGTTGTGGATCGTTTGTTCCTGTGATGCCCTGGCTAGAAGCACAGAGTGAAGATGCTGCTTACGTAGATATTTGGTAAATCTTGTAAATAAACCTAATTTTGGTTAACTACTTAAGGACTGCCACACGCCAATGGGCGTGACCGCAGCGGCAGCCCCAGGCCCGGTTAACGCCAATTGGCATCAAGTCCTGAGGCTGCAGTTTCCCAGGGAACGGCCGCGCGCATGCGCAATCGTTCCCTGCCCGTTCACGGAGTGGAGTTCCACGAATAGCCTGCTAGCCGCCGATCGCGGCTAGCAGGCTGCTTGTAATTGTAAGGAGAAAGAAATCCCCTTTGTTTACAAGCGTACAGCGCTGCGGCCCCCGGCAGCGCTGTATGCGATCGGACCCCTCCGGCGGCATGTGTCAGGTGGCTAAGCTGGGCTGTGCAGGAGGCTGAAAAGCATAAAATCGCCTGGTCTTTGGGGGGGGGGGGGGGGGGGGGTAGCACTGTGGCCGTGAAGTGGTTAATTAACCTTCGTGACTAGTGAACACAACATAAATATAGATTGGCTTTTGCTAAAAGTCCATATTTATTAAGCTCATTCAAATGTTAAAAGTATGAGGTAAGTGACATCATACAATGCTTGAGTAATACTAAAAGCTACATCACGAGATCATAACTGCAAGCAAAGAATTCCACTCATCTAAAAGCTTTTCAGAAGAGAGGAATGGTTTGCTTGCATTTCTTTTAAAGAGAACCCGAGGTGTGTTTAAAGAATGTTATCTGCATACAGAGGCTGGATCTGCCTATACAGCCCAGCCTCTGTTGCTATCCCAAACCCCTCTAAGGTCCCCCTGCACTCTGCAATCCCTCATAAATCACAGCCATGCTGTGAGACTGTGTTTACATCTGTAGTGTCAGTCTCAGCTGCTCCCCCGCCTCCTGCATAGCTCCGGTCCCTGCCCCCGTCCCTTCCCTCCAATCAGCAGGGAGGGAAGGGATGCAGGCGGGGACTGGAGTTCTGCAGGAGGCGAGGAGAGCAGAAGACTGACACTATAGAGATAAACACAGCCAGCTCTGACAAGCTGTTTGTCAGCAGTGTGGCTGTGATTTATGAGGGATTGCAGAGTGCAGGGGGACCTTAGGGGGGTTTGGGATAGCAACAGAGGCTGGGCTGTATAGGCAGATCCAGCCTCTGTATGCAGATAATATTCTTCAAACCCACCTCGGGTTCTCTTTAAGAATATTAATAAAATATGTGATTTCAGCAAGAACCAGTCCACATGTGAAGTAAAACAAATGGTGTATGAGGACAAAATACTTAAAAACAGGGATGGCGGTGCCCAATGCATAATAGATAGGCTAATAAGCTGTTGATCTTACCAACAGAGAGGTTATCTTACCTCTCTTGAAGAATTTGGACCAGTTAACCACTTGAGGACCACTTAACCCCCTAAAGCCCAGGTCATTTTTGTGAAATAGGCCACTGCAGCTTTAAGGCCTTGCTGCAGGGCCACACGACAGCACACAAGTGATTTCCCCCCCTTTTCTCCCCACCAACAGAGCTCTCTGTTGGTGGGGTCAGATCCCTCCCAGAATGTTTGTTTATTAATATTTATATGTTTGGTTTCTAATAAATTTCACCGTTTTTTTTATATTTAGCTATTCCCCCCCTCCCCCCACCAGCCAATCCCCATGATCAGCTGTCATAGGCTTCACAGAGAGGGGACAGCTGTGTCAAACGGCTGTCCCCAGTACAGCACTGGTACAGATCGCAGCGCTGTACAAGGTGGTTTCGCCACTGGGAGACTGAAGGCGGTGCTCCACTCCGCCTACCAAGCAGGAGATGCATGCTCAGCCTGCGCGCGATCTCCTGCAAACTGCCGCCCCAGGACTTTACGCCGAACGGGCGTTGGGGCTGCCGCCGCGGTCACACCTGTCGGCGTGATGTGGTCGTTGGGTAGTTAATTGAAAAAAGTTATTTTATTAGAGCACATAAACAACACGTTTTCTCAGATGTTTGCCCAATTCCTCAGGTCAGTGAAAAAGCAGATGCCTTAAAGGGATCCTAAGCAGACGCTGTGGGTATGCATGTAAGCAAACCCACAGCTATTTGGTAAAGAGGAGACACTCACAGGCCCCTTATCCCGAGCTGGCCGCTATAAATTACATCATAACCAGCGACTGACAAAGTTACGATGTGACCCCAGAATAGGAGGCCTGCAGGTACTCTCTGCGCATGCGCAGGCTTCCTGGCTACTTCCCCTCCCTCTGCCGCGCATCACATTGCGGTTCACGCGTGGAGGGGAGGAAGATGCCAGGAAGGACCCGCAGGCTTTCTATTCCGGGGTCACAGCGTGACTTTATGTCAGAGTCTGCTCAGGGTCCTTTTAACTGCTTTGGCTGTGTAGCAAGCATGGTAGTAAACTCACTGGGAAAAAGGGAAAAAATTTCCTTAGATGTGTGCCACAACACCTTCAATACATTTATACCAGCACAAGGATATAATGGAAAAAATTGAGAAAACTTCAAAAGGGTTTTTATGCAAAAAAGTACAAAAAGTCTTTATCAACCACTTTATCTACCACTACAGTAAATCTACGTCCTCTGTGACTTCATCTAAGCCACGAGTCAGTAGATATACGTCTTGTAGCAGAAGCAGTGCTGTGCAGGATTGGGCTTGCTCCTGTGCACATTTCTGGCACTGATGCAGCACTAATTGGTGAACGGGAATATATGTTTCCTGAGCTAACGAGATTTTTACCATTAAAAATACTTTTATTTTCTCAGTTCATAGTGAAAAATACACTCTGTAGCATTATTTCAGAATCAAATATCTTCACCATAAATTGTGACAGAAACATAATCTAAGTTTTGTGATAAGCGGTAAGAATATCCAAACAAAATTTGTGTTTTTTATCTACAGTAGCACTTTTTGTTTTTAAACTGGAATTGGTAAAACTGAGAAATGTGTTTTTTCTATTTTTTTCCTTGTTTTCCCATTAAAATTCATACAAAAGAAATGTTCATGGGAAAAATGGAATACAATGAAAGCCTAGTTTGTCTTGAAAAA